>NW_008630174.1:0-4444 GCF_000691845.1 Merops nubicus | reverse complement strand
GGAAAGCTGCCTGGTGGAAAAGGACCTGGGGGTGTTGGTGGACAGCCGACTGAACATGAGCCAGCAGTGTGCCCAGGTGGCCAAGAAAGCCAATGGCATCCTGGCCTGGATCAGAAACAGTGTGATCAGCAGGAGCAGGGAGGTGGTCGTGCCCCTGGACTCAGCACTGGTGAGACCACACCTTGAGTACTGTGTCCAGTTTGGGCACCACAGGATAAGGAGGACATGGAGGTGCTGGAGCGGGGCCAGAGAAGGGCAACGAGGCTGGTGAGAGGGCTGGAAAACATGCCCTGTGAGGAGTGGCTGAGGGAACTGGGGTTGTTTAGTCTGGAGACAAGGAGACTGAGAGGTGACCTTATTGCTCTCTACAGCTACCTAAAAGGAGGTTGGTGTTGGTCTCTTCCTCCAAATTACTAGTGATAGGATGAGGGGAAATGGCCTCAAGTTGTGCCAGGAAAGATTTTGATTAGATATTAGGAAGAATTTCTTCACTGAGGGAGTGGTTAGACACTGGAACGGGCTGCCCATGGAGGTGATGGAGTCATCATCCGTGGAGGGGTTCAAAAAATGAGTGGATGTGGCCCTTGAGGCTATGGTCCACTGGATAGGGAAATGTTGTGAGGAAGGTTGGACTTGATGATCCTGGAGGTCCTTTCCAACCATGGTGATTCTATGATCTGTCTTTTGATGTTTTCTCTTCTGATCTTAAGGTGTCATCTTGAGTCTGTGTGGTGCATGTTTCACCGGGAATCATGTTTCAACAGCATATTTAGGGGTTTTCTTTTTTTCATAGCCTAAAGACTCAAGTCTGCACTCAGTCTGTTCAGATGCTGTTTTCTCTTGGATGCCCACAGCCTGCATCTCATCTCGGATGACTTCAGAACATTTCAGACACAAAGGCTAACCACCATCTTCTTGCTGAACTGCATCTCGACCACCCAGCAAACTACACATGATTCCTGCCCTGTTTCTAGTTAAATCTGCAAAGGGGATATGGAAAAGCAGGGTGTAATTATCCAAAGTGGAAGCTGACCAGACCTTAGGGCCATGAGTCCTCCCTGCTACTCCAGGTCACTTCTGCGGGAAGGGGAGAGTGCACTGCCAGCTGCAATCCCAAAATTCAGAAAGCAGACTCTGCAGTGTGTATGGTTCACCTGCTGACTTCCACCACTGTGTTGGGGCACAGATCTGATGGCTATGGGGGAGGAGGGGATGCACATGGACTTCAGAAGAAACACTTGGTTACCATAGCTCTTCAGAGAGACAGACAGGAGAATTATTGAGTTCTCCTTGCAGGGGTCACAACTGCAGGTGTCGATGGGAAATTCAGAGCAGCTGTCTTAAGGCACAGACAAAGACAGTAAAATGAGAAAAGCGGCACCTCCGGCTGAGGTACAGTCAGCAGTGAGGTCAGCTGAACAGGAACTGCTATTCCTAACAACTTGTGACAGAAGAGGAAAATATGGGTTTAATATTCTGAAAGCTGCAGACAGAAGACTTGTTCTTCAATTCCACAGTACCACTTCCTTGCCACTTGGTCTACTTCACATCAAACCGCCTTCTTGGAAATTCTGAATGTCGTGCATCAACCTCAGCCCTTCTTCTGAGGCTTCAGTTTTACTCTGAGCTGACACAGAACTTGCAGCTGTGCCGATTTCCTCCTTTCACAACAGAACTGTTCTCCTGCCTCTGCTGCAGACAGCACAAACCCAGCTACAGGAGGGGACGATTGACATCAGGGGAGAAGGAAGCTGGAAGTGAGGTTTCTGTCTAGAGCAACTACAGAAGAGATTAATCCAGTTTATTGTAGTCCTATTCAGTAAACATTGAATGCTTCCTTTCCTCACCAAAACTTTGAGGAGTTCAGTCTGGGTGTCCTTAGTCTGTACTGAGGTCTATAACTAAGAGGATGATTGTCAAAATATATTGTTTTACCATTGCTTTAAAACTTGCACCAAAATATTTTTAATAGGAAAATGCAACTGTGATTTATTTATTTATTTTTTATTACTAGAAAGAACAAGTATTTGATGAGTGATTCAATCATCTTAATTCAAACATGGCTTGCTGGGACACACTGGAAACAAACTGGATCAGTTTGGTAGTAACATGTGTGTGCCTATGCCCCAGAAGACATTTCTGGGAGATGTAATCTGACATAATAATTTTCATTCTTACAGAGGATTCTTATTGTCAAGATATTTTTTCCCCTAACACGCTGTTCTCTGGCTGGAATGGAACACTGAAGTAGGAGAACCGTGACTGTGTTGAACAGGGCATAGATCCCAAGACCTACAAAGCAGAGGCACTAAAACCACCTGTGAGTATACTTCTGAACAAACAGAAATGAGCTGTTATGAATTGAAAAATGTCAAAATTAAAATTTCCATTTGAGAGCATTTTTAAATATTTCATTGAGGTGGTGGTCATATTTTTCAGTTTTTATCCTGAACTTGAGACAAAAGCATACTGTTCACGTACTAGAACTTAAGTGTTCTGATTTCTTACTTGTTCAGCAAATCACCTGCAATTTTCACTGAGGTCAGCTCAAGCAGAAATTGCTAAAAAGATGGAGAACTACCACAGCAACAAAGCTCTACTCTTACGCTGGACTGAGCAGCCAAGTGGTAGGGTGGAAAATGTCTTCTCTCCTAGAACATGGCCTGCTAGGGAGCACCCTTCCCTCTTGGAGACCTAGGGTTGCACATGTGTTTTCTCTGGACGCTGTCAGAGCACGCAGAAGGGCAACCCACCACAGGATCTCCGTGCTGGCCGTGTCTTATGGTGAGTGCATCACAGGTGAGCAAGCAAGGTGTGGCCTCCCCTTGTGCAACTGGTGTGTGGACTGAGGGCCTGCTGTCTGGGAGCCTGGCAACCTTTCGTTAGGTCACTGGGAGCAGCAGTTTGTTCATTAGGACTTCAGCCTCTGTGCTATTTAGTATTCCCAGTCCTGCTCCAAATAATCTGGTAGTGTCTCATAGCTCCAAATACAAAATGCAATTACGGGTTTGGTAAAGCAGAAATGACACAAATAATTTAAATTTGGTTCTGACATTTTATAACAATTGTTGTTGGGTTTTTTCATGTTGGAAAAATTAGCATAAAAAAAATTTATTTTGGTTTGTCTGTGATAAGTAGATCCGTTGATTAGCCAAAACCCAGTTTGTATTTTCTCTCCTGGCATGGCTTAGAGCTGGGCCATCGGATGAGGGTTGTTCAAACCACGTTCATATTTTGTGTATATTTTGTTCCTACAAGGTCATTGGTGGAGTTTATAATTTTATGATTTCTGTTGAAAAGAAAAGGAAAAGGAAAGGAAAGGAAAGGAAAGGAAAGGAAAGGAAAGGAAAGGAAAGGAAAGGAAAGAAAAAAAAAAGAAAAGAAAAGAAAAGAAAGGAAAGGAAAGGAAAGGAAAGGAAAGGAAAGGAAAGGAAAGGAAAGGAAAGGAAAGGAAAGGAAAGGAAAGGAAAGGAAAGGAAAGGAAAGGAAAGGAAAGGAAAGGAAAGAAAAAAGAAAGAAAAGAAAAGAAAAGAAAAGAAAAGAAAAGAAAAGAAAAGAAAAGAAAAGAAAAGAAAAGAAAAGAAAAGAAAAGAAAAGAAAAGAAAAGAAAAAGGCAGTCTTGGTGGGGAAGGCCAGACTGGTTACCCCTTTTATGATACAGGATAAATCCATCTGATAACAGTTGAGGAAAGGTCATTCCAGGGTTTGGGACCAGTATTTTAAAAGCTACTAGGACCCTAAAAGCCCAAGACACCACTCTACTTGTTAATGAGTGGGGATACTTTGGGAGATTTGGGTTAGTATTTAAAAAGACATGAGAACCCCAAAAGTCATTGGCTTCATTGCCATTGAGCAAAATTCTGTCCCCCCTGTTAGAGCCATTCTCCACAGGTACTCAGTTTCAGTTTCTTCTGGTTTATGGCCGCAGCATGGTGGTTGTTGCTAAGTACTCAGTGACTGACTTGCCATCCTGCCGACTGCATCAGTCTGTCATGGATGAACATGTTTGACACAGTTTGATTTATCAGCAATTCAAGATTTATTAATAAAATGTGATAAATCAAAGGCAGATTTTAGCAGCACTTACTATAACAAGTGATTTAGAAAAACAGAGACTTCATTACAGGTTTGAGGATGCCAAGATTCACACTAACTTACCACAAGGTATCTGAAGCCAAAGCAGGTGCATACGCACAAACACAAAGCGTACTGGCACAGACATACTTGGCCAGTGAAACATATAGATGCCCACACTCATAAAAGCAGATATATAAAATCAAACACTTAGACAGGTAGAGAGGTGGGTGAAAGAGACTGGCCTGTAGTCAAAATTTCCCCCTTTGAGTTTAGAGTAAATATGCTCAATGCATTGGTATGCTTCAGCAGGTGAAGGATGAATGTTGAGGAGGTGGTCTCACCCAGACCTTGCATTGACTTCATCAGC
>NW_008630173.1:0-402 GCF_000691845.1 Merops nubicus | reverse complement strand
GGTAGACACAAAACCACCGATATGAACGTAATGAAAGAGGTGGCTGTGGAGACAATTAGACTGTTTGAAAGACATGTTGGCTTTTCCTCCTTGCAGCTGAAACCAGCCACAGAGTTGAGGGGAATCGGAAAGAACAAAGCATAAGGGGTGGCGAAAATTGGACAGAATAATGGAAAGGGTCTTTGCCTGGACAGTCTGCATCTGAAAAGATGACTTGAGAGATGGCCTGTAGAGGGGAAAATATGTGAAAGATTGGAGAAATTCAGTATATGGTATAGCCAGCAGTTTAGGACATGGTTATCATTTAACAGCAATTTAAGATTGATTGATGGTGAGAGGGAGATGAAAATGTTGGATTTCAGGAGAACTTTGTCATTGACCAATTGGAAATTAATACAGGCA
>NW_008630172.1:2366-2815 GCF_000691845.1 Merops nubicus | reverse complement strand
CGCTCAAGAATTATTACCGAGACCAATGTTCAATATGCGAACTGTGTGGTTTATTATGAGTTAACACTGGTTGAGGAAAAGAAAAGGGGAAGGAAAAGCGAAAAAAAAGTTCAAAAGTTCAAATTCCCAGTCCACAAAATGGCGTCGGCAGGAAGTCCCTTGAGGAATGGTGGGAATTATAGTTTAGGCCAACAGGAAGGCGTCGACTGGAAGTCTCTTGAAGAAGAGCCTTCTGGGATATGTAGTTCCCAGAAGTGACAGCAAAATGGCGCCCGGGAGCTGCGGTAAAAATGGCGGTGTGCAGTGCCTGGGACCGCGCAGCAAAGTTGCTGGCAGCAGAAAAACACAGCAGCGTGTCCCCGTGGAACGGGAAACTGGGCGATGCCTTTAAAAAGGAGCTGCTCCAGGGACGCGGCTTCTCAGGTCGTGGAGAGGCTCCGTAGGGAGCG
>NW_008630172.1:0-2258 GCF_000691845.1 Merops nubicus | reverse complement strand
CCCACACAGCAGGCTCTCCCCACCTCCTCCTCATCTCTGACTGGCTCCGGCAGAATCCCGGAAAGACGGCAGGAACGGCTTACCCGAAGCTGCAGCTGGGGTTTCTCTTGAAGTGTTCTGGTCCGGATCCCGAGGCAAACTGAACTGAAACCAGAAAATCCACCCCCTTTTATAATGTTCAATATCAAGATGAGAAGTTTCCATAATCTTCTATGGTAGTTCTATCCCAAATCCAGCAGAGGGAGTTAGAGGACCATGTGTGCCCTTTGTTGCTGAAAAAGTCAAAAGAAACGCGGACTCTTACACCAACCATAGTGATTCTATGATTCTATGAAGCCCCAGGCGAGCAGCTGCATGGTATTTTTTTGCCAGCTGAGGTTAAACCACGACAGTCCTTTTTGGTGCCCAATGTGGTGCATGAAGGGTTGAGATAATGACAAATCTGACCAAAGTTTGTTGAAACGCTTTTGTCATACACACCTTTTATACAAATAGACCATGTTCACAGTGTTGGTCCATTTGTTCAATCCTTATGTGCACTACATGTTCCCTGTAGTGATGTTAATAAGCTCTGGGAAACGGATTAGGACTATCATGCTGCTATACTAGATATTGTCATCTTATGATATGGTCAAGAAGCTAAACTGGTATGTGTATGCAGCATTGTCGTTTATTAGTGATCTCACCCAATCTATAGGCAAGACAGGAGAGGAAACTTTCTCAGCTTTTGAGAATTTTGAATATCCTTGGGATGCCAGAGCCAGCATGCTCTTGTTACTATGTCTTCTGAATGTGTCCCAAGTCTTGTTTAAATTCACTTAAAATTTTTAAGACTTGCACCCAGAGATCTGCCCCAAGGCAGATAGTTATGAGTGGCAGGGTGCATGGGAGAGTATGGGCAAGTGCCTAGGGCAGGGGTCACCTCCATTGTTTTGGAATTTCACCCCCAAACAACTGCAGAATCCTGAAAAACTAGTAAAATCCTTGGAAAAAGTGTGTTGTCAGCCTGTCAATGCCCAGAGATGCAAATTACTGCAATGTGCTGGGGCCTGGCCCATGCCTACAGAGTCCTTTACATCACTATTCAGTGCCCTCAAGAGGAAGAGGTCTCTGGACCGAAAAACAGACCAGCAGGCACAGCAGCTATTCCAACCCTTGTGACAAGCACTGTGGCTACTCAGACCCAATGGCAGGTTCTGCAGCTGAACCAGAGAATCAACTTGTGCTGCTATCAGTTTCCCCAATACAGAAAAAGAAATGCATGAAAAAATCAGTTCGCTTTGCGAGGGATGGCGATGAACCAGGGTCATCACAAGAACAGGAGGAAGAGACAGAGGTGATCACGTGATCTCTATTCCTGAGTGAGCTGTGAGATATGTGAAAGGATTTGGGCCGTCATCCAGGTGAGCACATTATCACCTGGCTGCTCCAATGCTGTGATAGCGGGGCTGGTAGTTTGGAATTAGAAGGGAAGGAGGACAAGCAGCTGGGATCTCTGTCCATGGAAGGGAGCATTGACAAGGAGACTGGAAAGTAGACACAAGCCCTCAGCCTCTGGAGATGACTCCTGTCAGGCGTAAAGGAAAGGTACCCCTTCAGGGAAGATGTCACTCAGGCAAGTGGACCATCATGGAGAGTGGTATCCAGTACCTGAGGGAATTAGCTGTGCTGGAGTTAATTTATACCGATCTGAATGACAAGCAGTTAACTGATGAAGTCCTCCACTCATGTGGAGGAAGTTTCTATGAAGTGCACCACCATCTTCTGCTGAACATTTGCCCAACTAGGAAAGATATTATCATTAACAGGCAAACCAACAGCCAGATTCCTCCCTCTCATCTTAAATCATACATAAACGATCCAAGGTGCCAGACCACTGGAGGGAGGAATAAACTAATGCACTCACTCACAGCATAGGATGTAAGGAATGGAGCAAGCTGACCATGGAACCAAGCTGTGGGAAATGGAAGGACCCAGGCAATCAGTCCAGTTATGTAGGAGTTTTCCAGAGAGAGACTCATGACCTTCTTCTGCCAGCCTGGAAACTCCACTTCCTATGGAGAGTCAAGGACACCAGGTGTCCCACCTTTGAAGTCAATAGGATAAGAGCTGGCTCTGCTTGCAATGAGTTTGGGAAGCATACCTATGGGAGTGCGGGCAGGCAGGCAGGCGGGCTGGCTGGCTGGCTTGCGGGCTGGCAGGACGGCGGGCAGGCAGGCGGGCTGGCTGGCGGGTTTTCTTGTTACTGGAAGGGCTCC
>NW_008630171.1:37838-79971 GCF_000691845.1 Merops nubicus | reverse complement strand
CAAGATAGATGATGTCCACAGCTCTTGATTGGTCAAGAGGACTTGCCCCTAGTAAAGCATGGTGTACTATGCTTTACCTAGTCAAGCAGATGTACTGCCACGGCCTAAAACAGATATAGGTTAAAACACAGAAAATTTAAGCAGCCAAGCAGAAATAAATCCAGAAGTTAAAATAAATCAGTAATTAAGTGACACTTTCAGAAATATAATTTTAGTTCTCATTTCCTTTTTTCTGAATACTCTGCCAGCTGTTATTTTGAGAGGGCTATTAACTGCTAGGTTATTTTTAATGTCCTGCATGTGACAGATGTCTCTGAAATAAAAGGCAGCTGAAGGACAACAAACTCATTCTCCAGTATGGTTTTTATGTCTAGTGTTACTATGAGGATCAAACCCAAATATCCTCTAATAAACACAGAAATCACATTGACAACTTTCATACAAATAGCTACTTAAGACCACTGCTCTTTCTTTTACTAAAGCAAGCCTGTATTTGCAGGTTGTTTAACCTTAGAGTAGGAAACATGGTTAACTAGGCTGGCAATGCACTAGAAGTAGAATCTTAATTGAAATTGTGACAGGGGATAAGGAAACTGGAGTTAAAGGGTATCCTACAGACAGAAAGCTGGAATTGATTTTGCTGCTAGAGTCATTAAAATGACAAGAGGGACCACCATACAGGCTCTCAAGTCATCAGTTCCTGAGCAACTTGACAGACATCACTTTAATGGAAAAAATGATGAAAAGGGAAAAAGAGAAAAAGGGATACAGAAAGGTCTCTGTAGAAGATATCCTTAAAACTGTAGTAAGGGAGTTATTTACTACAGTTTGAGTCATTTTAAGAATTAAAGATATCAAACTAAGTCTGCAAGATATACACATTTCTGAATATACCAGACATATCTAGCATTAAAATGACATGATCAGGCAGAAAGAGTGCAGGCCCCATCTCTTCAATCCAGGGTAAAAAAAAAATAAATTAATTTTTAGACCACTCAAGATTAAATAATGGATTCTTTACTGAAATGCTTAAAAAAAAAAAGTAATAACCAGCCTTGGGAGGATGAGAAAGAAGACCCCTTTTCCTGAGTCAACATTTGGGCCTGGTATTAATTAACTGAATCTTCTATTACATACTAAGAAGTATGTTCACACAACTGTGCAGAAGTTCTGAAAGGCTCTTCCCTGCTCTGGCACTATTACCCTGGTACCACAGCCTCAGTCATATTTGGATCACAGTGAAAGGACAGCTATGATGTGATGAAAAACACAGTCCATCATTACTTTTTTCAAGTAAGTTACATCAGTGCTTTCAGATGTTGCTGAGACAGAATGTATAACAACAGGTGCCAGAGAAATCCATCTGTACCCCTTGGAAGTGCCAAAACACACAGAACTGGAAAATGTTGCTGCAGACACTCTCAAGTCAGAAATGACTGCAGAAGACAAAGTAAACCACCAGCCAAGGAATCTAGTAAATTATGATAGCCATTCTGTTCTTGTCCCAATTAGAAGTAAAAGGCAAATTTTCATAATAATAGTACTTAGTTGCCTGGTATTCATTATAATACCAATGTTTAAAAGATGCAAGTTAGGTATTATTACAGTAGTTTTGCTTGTTTATTAGAATTATATTAGATACTGCTGACCTACTAAGTTATAAGCACAGATTGCCAACTCATTTCCAGCTTTTATCCACTAGTAACCAAAGTCCTTCTCCACAGCCCTTTTCCTCACCTCTCAAGATTGTCCAGGTCCCTCTGAATGGCACCCTCAGGTGTACCAACTGTACCACTCAACTTGGTGTCACCTGCAAACTTGCTGAGTGTGCACTCGATCCCGCTGTCTACGTCATTGATGAAATATTAAACAGTACTGGTCTCCAGATAGACCCTCTGAAGGACACCACTTGTCACCAATCTTCATCTGGACATCGAGTCACTGACCACTACCCATACAACCAATTCCTCATCCACCAAACAGTCCACCCATCAAATTCATATCTCTCCAATTTAGAAAGATGCATGTTGTGAGCAACCAAGACAGAGGTCTTACAGAAGTCCAGACAGACAACATCCATATCTTTCCCCTTGTCTGCTAATACAGTCACTCCATCACAGAAGGCCACAAGGTTGGTCAGGCAGGACTTGCCCTTGGTGAAGTCATGCTGGCTGTCTCAAATCACATCCCTATCCTCCATGTGCCTCTTAGCAGACAATCAAGGAGGATCTGTTCCATGATCCTCCCTGGCACAGAGATGAGGTCAGTAGTTCCCAGGGTCCTCTTTCCATCCTTTTTAAAAATGGGGGCAAAGTTTCACTTTTTTTCCAGTCACCAGAGACTTCACCTAACTGCCATGTCTTTTCAAATATCATGGAGAGTGGCTTGGCAACTACATCAGCCAACTGCCTCAGGACTCTGGGATGCATCTCATCAGGTCCCATAGACTTAAGTATATTCAGGTTCCTCAGGTGGTCACTTTGCCACCCTGCCACCCATCTTGTGGTCCATCGATTACAGAGGTGTGAGGAATGAGATTGCCAATGGGGATAGGACAAAAAAAAGTTGTTGAGTACCCCAGCATTCTTCTTGTCTCTTGTTACCTGCTTGCCAGTCTTGCTCATCACAGGGAATATGCTTTCTTTGACCTACCTTTTCTGGTTGACATATCTGTAGATGCCCTTCTTATTATTCTTTGCATCCCTTGCCAAGTTCAGCTCCAGCCTCACCTTGGCCTTCCTGACCCCATCCCTACACAACCAGGCAGCATCCCTATACTCTTCCCAGGAAACTTGACCCTGCTTCCACTGCCTGTGCAAGTGGAACAACATCATAGAATCATTTATGGTTGGAAGAGACCTTTAAGATGTAACCACACATCAAGAATTTCTGAATTCCACTCCAGTATTACACGATGTCCTTTAGTAAACTTCTACATCTCAGAAATCAATACACTATTTGCTTATATGTTAAATTTATTTTTTTTTTTTAAATAGATTAACTTGATTGAACTACAAGACAATCCTTTGGAGAGCAAGATAAATTCTCCATTAATACAATGCTTTGAAGACAGAAATGACTAGGTGATGTGTGTTCAGATTAAAGTTTTAACACAAGAAGGAAGTATCTCTCTTTGTAACAATGTTCACGTGATGTAAAGCTGCATAAGAGTCACAATGCACAATGACTTACCACCTTTTTTATTATGGGAGAGCCTCAAGGATACAGCAAAACTATTAAGCAATTAGCTGTTCTTCTTTGCAATCTCACATACCTATTCTTTCTTCCTCCTGGTGCAAGAGTATGAAGTTAATTGCTGCCACAACTTTGACCTAGTAGGATTTGTATCTTTTTCAGCAGGACCTAAACGATATCTCCAGATCTCAGAACACTATAAATATTTCTGCTATTTCTTAACTAACATGCAAAACTATGGAGGATTCTTAGAAGGTTTATATAGTCATGGCTACTGAGTCACTTCTCACTCTGCTAGAGTTCAGTCCTGCAGTAATGGCTGTTCATACAGAAATGCTTAGGACAGTCTTAAGTTCTACATTTTCTTCTCTAGCTGAGCTTCCTCCTTCCCTGCCATACCCCCTCTTCCATCACAACTAATTTCTGCTTTTTATGTCATTTCAGTAGCACCTCAGGCTCTTCCTTCTTTATTTCTGCCCTTTCCTCTTAATTTGGTTCTCTGATCATGAGATGCACAGAGAAGTTTTCCACTGTTAGAAAAAATTCAAGGCTCTCCAACTCAAGACCTGAAGCTGAAATTTTGCTCAGTTTCTTTTTTTTTAGTTCTAGAAATAAGAGATCACATTTAATAATATATCCAGTGAACACAAAATATTTTTTCTTATGTACATACATATTGACTTCCTTCACATAACTACCACTACAAGAATTGTTTTCATTTTAAAACAAACTTCATGCAAGAGAAAGCTGCCTTATTAAGATGCCTTAAGTTTTTACTTAGAATTAGTTCAGTAAAGTATTTATTTGCTAATGTGAGGGAACTCAGTATATTTTTGCAGGATATCTGAAATTGCCAATACAGACCAATTAAATATAAGACCAAGGTGCATCTTCTTCAGATAAAGGATAATACACCCAAAAATGCCTTGAAGGGGTTTTCTCTTAGTATTTCTATCCATTAGCATGCACCCTTGTTTTCCACTTCCAAACTGTCCTCTTGGTTTTGGGGTCAGAAGAGTGTTTTATTCGGTCAGACAAGGAAAGCAAGAGAAATGTAAAATTATCTAAGGTGTTAATGCAGCTAAAGCAGCTTAAAAGCTTCTAATGCCATAAGCTGCTTTCAATGCCTTCAATGTGTTTACAGTAGGAGGAGGAAGAAGAAGAAGAAGAAGAAGAAGAAAAACACTAACACAAGTAAAAAAAAAAAAAAGGAAAAAACCTTTCTAAAGGAAAACAAGAAGCCTTGGTGATGTAGTGAATCAAGAGACATATTTGACATAAGTTTTCAAATGGGACAATTGTAACATTTGGATGCTGTCCTGGTTCCGTGTAAAAAGGGGTTCAGGGCAGGACCCACACGGAACAGAACTATGTACTCGCCTCTCCCCCACCCCCTCGAGAGAGAGAGAGACACTTTTTAAAAAAAAAAATGAAGTATATTGTTCAACAAGGAACAGAAAACGAAAAAGGGAGGTAAGGAAAATAATATATATAAAGATCAGGGGAATAATACAAAAGATAAAATATACAAAACCCTCAGAAATGGTTCCAGGGTCCCACGGAGTGAAAGGAGAACTTCCCTCTCCGAGCTCCAAGGCAGGAGTGAAATTAGAACCCACTCCCTGCCTCTTATCAGAGTGTGTGTGGGAAGGGGAGGGAATACAATGGTTTCACCCCCACCCGGGGGCCTCCCAGTTGCTGGAAGGTCACGCCCCCATTCCAAGCCTCAAACCACAACAGATGCAAAGATGTGAGAACACAAACTTTTAAAAAGATGCACCAGTGATCTGAAGAAGAAGTTATCAAATGCATAATTTACTCTTGGTGATGGATGGTTACAGCCCCAGACTAGCTTTGGGCAGATGTATCTAATAGTGTAGCTGAAAAGACAGCAATGGAGAGAAGCAGAATAGGCAGTCAAGTACAGTAATAAAATGGCTGCAAGCACCAGCACATACAGCAAGTCGCCTCAAACCACAAACACAAAAATAAGGCCAGCCCATGGACCTTCCAGCGTGAGACCTTTCTACATTGATGTAAATTGATCTTTTACCAAAAAGTTACTGCACTTCCAAGTGTAGCATTACGCATAGACAGAGCTGCTCTTGGAAACTCATTTGCTTGATTTATCACATTTACATTAAACTGTCTTCACGAACATTCTCAGTTGTACTGTTCTAGGTTTTTTTCTCATATCTAGATATATCTGGTTTATCTTGGCAAAAATTAAAAAAAAAAAAAATATTAATACCAGCAAGACTTGATTTAAGGTTAGAAATAAACGCATCTTGCAGTTACCATTTCCTAAGCAATAAAGAGAATCCAGGCTTAACAATCTACTCTGCACATTATAAGACAACTGCATTGATAGCCTCTGTTTCATTTCTCCTCTCTATGGAAACACTGGAAAATTAAAACAAATACTGTTAAGGCTTTAGAGAACAGGGTTTTCCTTAATCCTTGAAAAAAAGACAAACAAAAAAAATACCCTCACTGTTTTTAATACCATTTTTCATTATAGTTATTTCACAGGGACATTCTTGTTCTGTTGGTTCAGTTCTAAACAAGAATGCTACTCTCTGATCCAGGCGAATATGATAGTTCATGCTGGTCATCATTCAAAACTTACTACATGTACCAAGACGAATGCTGGAAATTTTCTACTAGAAATCTACACTGAGGGGCCTTAGGTAGCTTCTAAAGTTGGGCCTTTAATTGCTTTTAAATATCTTTTAACTACCCATCACCTATCTCACATTACTAATAACTGGAGCTGAAGCATCCCAGTTCTCTGTACTGCCCACAGATTTATCAAATAAACCACATGACATGTCAGAATGCTGTCTGAAGCAACCAGTATTTCTGAATAACTGATGGACATTAGTTTGTGTAGACACTTATTAACACAAATTACCTAGCCAAGGGGACAAAACAGAAGCTTGAGACATCAGAGGAATGAAAGCTCCTGTTCAGGCCAAGTTGTGTCCTTGTATGTCTTGAAATTAAGTCAGAACTACAGCAGATGTTTTTAAGACCCTCCACAAGATTAGTATCAATATGATTAACTGAAGTAGATTAAACGTTCCCTTATTCTCAGTACACTATTACCTTACAATCACTTTAAGCGAACATGTAGTGGTTATTTCCACAGGATTGGACGCTCCCCCTGTTCCAACTCTGTTTGCAAGGATCTGAGTACTTAATAATAAGCAAATATGTAAAAGCCAAGTGGTCTATACCATCCTAGATATCAGACCACAGCAATTGTATGTTGTCCAACATAAAGCACAGCTGCAGAAGACAACCATCTTTCATAACAAAACTTAAACTGCTGTTTAAATCTCCAAGTTGGACAGAAATGAAAATAGTACTTGATACATTTTTATGTATCACCATTACAGTTAGTCCAAACAAAGTCAAAATTTTATTGGACAATTCCCATTAGTAAGCAAACATAAAAGTGATGCAGGACTCATAAGTCTACTGTCCATTTAGCAGAAAAAAAAAAAATCTACTTTAATAGAATCTCACAGGAAAATAAAACTATTTGATTCAATCTTTTTTTTGGAACTTCAGCACAATTAGCCCAGAAAGAGGTAGTTTAATTTATTTTTTAAAAATACTGACCAACTTTTAGATTATGCTGGAATGCTTTCCAGCTGAGAAAAATCATCATTCTGTCCCTGTTACTTCTGCAGTTATTGCATATCATTCAATGACTAGCTCCTAAATGACCTTTTTAACTTAGAACATTTCCACAGTCAAAGTACTTAAGGATTATTTCAAAGTCAAACCAGTGAAATGTGAAGTTATTTTTATACCTGTATCAAATTGTTCATTATCTATCTGACATTCTGAGAACAATTAAGGACACAGACAAAATAATTTTTTTGTAATTAGAACAGTATCTGTGCAGTTTGTGATGACTTCTTACAAGCTTTTAACTGAAAATTACTTCGTCAATGAAAAAGTTGTCTATGTGACACTAACAGACAAAATACAGTGCTTTGCTTGGCTGTTGGAATTGAATGTATTTATACTGAAAAAAAAAAAGCATGAAAGCATTTCCAGATGAAAAGAAGTAAAAAGGTATTTTGATGACTCAGAAAAATTGCTAGGAAAAAAAAAGCTAAGCATGAATTAGACAAGGTCATTGCTAGGTGATCTTTTTAATTCTATGGACACCAGTATTTGGATACCTCAACAATCACAAGTGAAATCATTATTCATTATGATTAAATTATTACTATGAAGAATTATCATTTTTACTACAATCAGCATTTTTTCCAAGAAGGCTAGTTCCAATTCAAATAAACCATTTCAACTTATTTGAGTGGAGGAACATGGAAAAATATCTGCTTATAGGGATACAGAAATTTCTGTTGACATTTATGTCAGTAGCATAACATTCACTGGATAGGTCTAAAGTTAGAAAAGTAAACAAATTTTACCCTTTTAAAACACCAGCACAGCTTTAACTTTTTTTAAAATCAGGTAAAAAACATGAACAGAGGTATATCACCACCTTATTTATGCACTTCCTGTTTAAGACACCATTAAAATGCCACATTTTCTAAGCTGCATTTTTCCAGTAATTCTTAATTCTTCTCTTGTTAGACACTACTGCCATTCACTGCTATCAACTGATAAGAAATGTAGCAACATTGAAATCATCAGGCAGTGTTCAATGATGTAGTGGGTGTTCAGATGTATTTTACCACAGATAAAAAACATGCCCTAGATAAAAGAAAGCCTACCTCTACCCTACCTTCACTGCAACTATTCAACAATTTCTACCAAACCACATCAAGTATTAATCATTCCTGGAATTATTATTTGTTGAAAGAGACAAGTTTACACCAATGCTGAAGTCTCACACTAGCCACTCTGGATGCCATCTTCTCACACAGTAAAGATGTCTGGTTTGTGTAGCATCACCTCACCAATTTTTGGAAAGCCTGCTTCAGGGAAAGGTCTGCTTCAGAAGACCAAAGAAACATTTGAGAAAATGGCTGCAAATACAACACAAAAGCATTATAAAATCTATTTTTAAAAAATAACCAGAGCTTTCAGTTTCATATTTTGCTTTTTTTTTTTCCCCCACTATGTACTGCTCAATCATTAGCATATTCATATATTCTGGATCGTGCTATCAGAATCTACATAACAGAGATGAACTCCCTCACACAGCAAATATGTGTGAACATCTCTTAGCAACAACCGGTCATGAGCCAGCAAGGAAACTCAACAGTGATCCCACTTAAAACATCCCACTTATGCATACCAAATGATAATGCCATCAGTAAAAATCCAAACTGTTCACTACAGCAGCATGGTCTTGAATGCTTGAAATTAAATCTTCCCCACAGAAGCCAGACACCAGAAGGAGCTGTACTTTGTCCTTGACAGCTATTCCAAGAACACTTGCAAGGGAACAGTAATGCGTGCTCCTGTGCCCAACTGTTTCAGATGCAAAATCTTTCACATTCAGGCACTGCTTAAAATTCACTATGCACATAGTGTGCCTACATCACCTTCATCAGAGAAATAAAGGAAGAGAAAGAGGGAAACCACTAACAGTTTTCTGTATCACTTAACCAAATGGAAAACAAATTTTGCCAGACTAATACAGGTACCAACCACTGCAGCATTAAAATAAATAAACAAATAAATAAATAATCATACTCCCCAACTAGCCTTAGCAAAGATCCTGATATTTGCAAGAGATCTTTGCTACAGAACAAGAGCGAGCCTGATGTCAAGAGCCTTCTAATTGCCCATGTAATAGCAAGGGTAACTACCATAAGCATTTTAAGGTTTAAGTTAGACCAACTTCATGCATTCATCCACCTGAATGGAGGGCTCTGGGGTTGGCGAGAAAGAGGGAGGGAATCTTATATCCCACTAAGCATGGTCATCTTTCTTCTCTCACCCTTTTCTGCCCAATAAGGCCTTTATGGGTAATCAGAAAAATATCTATAATGTAACTCCTCTCGTTTGTCAGCATGAAGAGTTCATTGCTATGATGGACATTCATGCTTTAAGTAAGGTAATCCTCTCAAAAGTAAGGTTACATCTATATGCCCACAAATCCGTTTGGTTAATTATTTTATGCACACACTTTGGTTTATGGTATTTATCTTGGCCAGAAGGCTCAGCTTCTCATGACACCGAATTTCACTTACTGGAGTTATAATGCATTGCTTTTTAAACTGAAACCTTTTTCATTTTACTGGAGACTATAGAACATCTTAGCTTTACATAGCATACTTCTCAAGGGCTGCTATATTAGGTCAATGTCAATTAAGTACTCACAAATCTATCTGGAGTAGGTGGGAAGAGAACACAGACTTTTTAAGGTTACATCATGAAAAGATGAGTGAACTAGTTCAGAAAGTTGAATAAAAGTAAAGCTTGACCTGACTCTTTGTGCAATATGCAGACCACACACAAGAGGAGAGGGACCAGCATTAACTTTACAGGAGTAAGCTTTCCCCACACAAGGTACTAAGACAAACATCACAGATGCTCTGTTGAGGATGGGAGAGATGAAATGTAATGGGAAACAATAAAAAGATAAAGCAAAGCCTCCATTAAACTCAGTCCAATTTCTTGCAATAATTCTTTAATGCAGGCAGGAAGTTTCAATAGACTGGAATGTATGAAAGAGAGATACTAAATACTAGTTACCAAACTAACTGCTTGTTAGCAGAAAAGAGGCATAGAGAAAGATACTGAAAAATACTTTCTAGCTACTTTTTAAATAGAACTTTCAACTCAAGCAAATGTAGCTACACATTCTCAGAAAGAAAGTCAGCTTTACTCCAAATAAGAAGTTCGAGTTTTTAGAAAAATACAGTACGTACTTCCTTCAACACAGCAGTTAGTGCTTGAACTATGTAGAAAAACTAAAACTCTCAGCTCATTACACTTTCTAAACATCTAATATCTCAAGTATTCCTCTCTCTCTCCAAATTTTTGTCACCTTTTATTTGACCTTAAGTAAAAAACAGATATTAATTTTTCATCTTGAATTCTTCCATACACACAGACTTGTTTGAATTACAACAGTTTCACTTAAAATTATATTGCCATTCAACAAGCTGTGACAAAAATAACTGTCTGGATTACTATCTAGGGGAAGCAGCCCCTCACTAAAGTTAAGATCATTATATCTACCAGACACTTTATTCAAAATCATCCAGATCCAGCTTTGGTGTGGGTTGTATATATCCACTTTTTTTGTACTAGCATATCTCATAAGGAGTAAAAAGGAAATTCAGTGCAGACTCAGTACCAAGTGATCGAAATGTTTAGCAGCTTCTCAGTTCAATCTTTTCATATTAATTTGAAGCATTAAAAGCTTAATTAAGCATAATTTTTTATACCTTAAAAAGTATTTGAAACTTTGAATACTAGTTCTAAAACGATTATTTGGTAGGTTTTGATATGTGTTACCAGGCACTGAACTACTCAACAGAGCTTCTCACGTAAATTCGTTCCTAACACCAAAAGCATTAAATGTTTACAAATTAGAAGAGGAAGTACAAAGAATGAAATTGGGTTCAATCCAGAGAGATACTTTCAGATAAATATCCCTTACCAATATTTGAAACCAAAAAAAAAAAAAAAACAAAACCCCAAACCCTCAAGATGAATTATCTAACACAATGTAGTCTTAGAATGAGGCACAAGCCACTCTATTCTGATACAACTAAAAATTAGATATGCCAGTTGTTGTTATGCATCTGAACTAACTCGAAGTCCTGCATTAGCCCTCATATTGCAGCCCTTCTTACACAGAAAATTGTCAGCTTGAGTATACTCCCACATTGCAACAAGCATGCCACGAAATGGCTGTGAATCACAGATGGTGCCAGCAGAGATCTATCCATTCTCATCTTTAGTCATTCTGCAGGCAGGGAAATGTATTGGCTGCAGAGTACCCACCTCCTGGAGCTTCAACAGCAGCTCTACTCTGTTTTGCCACAATCAGCTGCTTACCTGCCTTGCCTGCCACTTTAGTCTGAAGATGCATTCTGCATTCACTGCACACAAAATCCCTCCTGCACTGCTGACACTGCAGCACTTTTTAAAACCTACAAATTAATCCACATAACCCTGCCTTGCCCTGCAAACCAGTTCCCACTCATAGGTGAGCTCTATGCAGACATCAAGGGCACAGTATGACCCCTAATATTGCTACAAACGTGGTAAAACTTCAGGTTTTTCACCATGTAACTATTTCTGTAGGTGGTGTCTTTGTGGAACACACAAACTACTATATACAAAACAGAATCAGAAGTGTCATTTTCTAAAAGCGGCAGAATGAAACATTTCACCATCTAACATTTTTGAAGAAGCCGTATGACAATATGGAGGCAGAAACTACCAACCACACTTGATATCATTAGCATATAGTTCCATCTTTATTTAAAAATTTTAGTATCCCCAACAAAAGTTTGAAGTTAACTCTATATTATGCTGGAGAAACTAAACTTATTGCTCTCTTGGCTGGCACCATTACAGTATATCTTTCATTCCTTTTCAGGATGAATTCCCTACATTTCCAAAGAAAGTCAGATGCATTAGCGTAGCCAAGTAGAAATACCAGGTGTCTTTAACAGAAACCAGGACAAACACTCCTACAGCATTGAACAGTGGAAAGCACTGGGTTAACATAGTGGCTAAACAGGGGAGAAACAGAGAAAAAGCTCCAAAGAACTTAACTGCCTCGGTGTAAGAGAGGCCTAGGACACATTGCTGAGACAACACCAGTGTTTGAATTACAGACCTCTGGCCACTCAAATCAACAGTGATCAGTGATGTGAAAAAGTAGAGTCCCTGATGTGGTGCTCCAGGGATGCTTCCATGGCTGAAACTGAGCAGGAAAGCAGCTTTGGTAGCACAGACAGTGGTCAGTACAGAACACAGCTATGCAGTACAACTGCATCTGCTTCATTCCTGTTTTGCCAGTAAAACATAGCAATATCCTAGAAGGCCAAAGGATTTCTGTTAGACATGTGATCTAAGGTACAAAAATCATATCATGCAGACCTTGTCAAAATACATTAATAGGAGCACAGCCAAGTTTCCCAGCATTCTCAAAAATACAGGATAAACTTAGGGCTATGTGCCTCCTCTTTCCTTTCTTCACTTGTGCAAAATTGCTGTTTGCCCATGTTAAAAGCTGTCAGGGGGCTGCTACATATTCATATAGATCAAACTAAATTTAGTACAAATGTAAAGCCAATTCTGCTACACTTATTTAACAATATAAAAATAATACCTGTTCCTCTGAGGAGAAAATGTGTTTGATCATAAATTCTGCTTGTCTTTCTTGAAACTGTAACAAACCACTCCCCATTATTACCTCTCTCCACTCCTTAACTGCCAATTCAGTCTCAAGGCTACGGTCTTCAGGAGTGATGGGCAATGGTCTACTGAATCATGAATCTGAACCTAGTATGATTTTTGTCTAAGTGGAGACTCTGAATTTTGAATTTCACTTCTTACACAGAACAGAGATAAAGGCAAACATACACACGATATAGCATGCATATTTATACATACATACAAATATGGTACAGAAAAAACACTAATTTGCTCTGAACGGTTGCTGGATGTCTGGGAACAGTAATCCCAGGATGTGTGAAATGTGTTATCACTGTCAGAAACTGCAGAGTTTATAATAAATATGAAGCATTGCAATGCTTACTTCACCTTTACCTTCTTTCCACCTCCTTATGAAATATAAGCTTCACAGAGAAAAATCATGACAGAATTGAGACTACAGTTCTAACAAACATCTTGTACTGTCTACTTAACTGTCCATTATCAGGAAAAACACATACACTTCTGCACTTAGAAGAATTAAACAGGTCAAGGGCCATCTCCACAAACGGAAATACAAAAGAGCAAGTATTTTCATTATCTTCCCAACACCAGAAGTGGAAAAACCCCAACTATATGACACTAATAGTTACTATCTATTGAAAGTTTTTCTACTAGCCATCATCACTGCTTTTAAATATTTTTCATGTTTTTAATAATTCTAACAGACACAGGTTTTAACACTTATGATTCAATAGCCACACAACTCATACAACTAAAAATGTACTGCATAAAGACAAATATTCATAGACCAGCAGAAAAAAAATCCACAACAACTCTCGTCCACTTAAAATTTTATGAAGAGTTTGACACTGAAGAAGTCTAGGGAGATCCTGTTTTTCCTTATTACTCACTTTTAACCCCAAAGGCTTCTGATTTCTTCATAAAGTAAAATACTGGCCAATGTTATCGAGTATTATTTTGTTAGCTGAAAAAAACAGCAATAGAAAACTCTATATAGAGCTACATTCGGAAAGGAGACTAAACAAAAGGCACTTTGAAAATACATTTTTATTAGGGGCACTCACATCAGTCAAAAAACAGATATACATGGGATAGTATCAAAGTGAAAATTTGCAATATTATAGTATTTAAATTACAAATTATTTATGTGAATCTAGTTCAGGCTGGCATGTGTGTTTTCACCTGAGCACCACTGGTTACTACAGTTTTGTAAAAGATCAGATATATTGCCATCTGCAAGCCAACAGCAGCTTAGCACTTCAACTGTTGTGAAAGTTTTTTTTAAGAGTGTAAGGGAATATTTAAGTTCAAACCCTACTCCTCCTACTAAAATAAAATCTCAGCAAATCTAGTAGTACAGATTTTGTGTGATATACACACACATGAACCTTTCTTGAATAAGAAATATTTTTTCTTTGTCGTTATCTGCAAAAGCATAATTTTTTTTTCTACTAAAGGACTATGGATTTACAAGGGGCAAGTCCTGCCTGACCAGCCTAGTGGCCTTCTACAACATAGTGACTGCATCAGTCAGCAAGGGAAGACCTATGGATGTTGCCTATCTGGACTTCTGCAAGGCCTTTGACACAGTCCCCCACAACATCGCAACCTCTAAGTTGGGGAATTATGGGTTCGATGGGTGGACTGTTCAGTGGATAAAGAACTGGCTGGATGGTCACATCCAGAGAGTGATGGTCAACGGATCAACGTCCAGATGGAGGATGGTGACGAATGGTGTCCCTCAAGGGTATGTGCTGGGACCGGTGTTGTTTAGTATCTTCATTAATGATATTGAGCTTGAACTACCTTTCTCAGTCTCATTGTTGTGTAGCTTTAACCAGTGTTGGTTGCTGTGAATGTTTTTGACCTCTGGTCTATGTAGTAAAGGCCACAGACACCACATAGGTAGTGTTTTTGGGCTTTCCAGTTCTGTTTGCAGCCTGAAATTTGAGCTAAACAATTTTTTTTCTTTCCCCCTTTGTTTCTTTCAATTTATCTTAGCTTCCAGATGAATCTTATGAGGTTCAACAAGGCCAAATGCAGGGTCCTGCACCTGGCCTGGGGTAACCAGCACTATCAGTATTGGCTGGGAGAGGGTTTACTGGAGAGCAGCCCTGTGGAAAGGGACTTGGGAGTGCTGGTGGATGAAAAACTGGACATGAGCCACCAATATGCAATCGCAGCCCAGAAGGCCAATCACATCCTGGGTTGGATGAAAAGAAGCATGGCCAGCAGATCAAGAGAGGTGATTCTGCCCCTATACACTGCCCTGGTGAGACCTCACCTGCAGTACTGCATCCCATTCTGGAGCCCCCAGCACAAGAAGGATGTAGACATATTGGATCGAGTCCAGAGGTGGGCCACCAAAATGATCAAGGGATTGGAACACCTCTCATATGAAGACAGGCTGAGGGAGTTGGGGCTGTTCAGCCTGGAGAAGAGAAGGCTCTGGGGGACCTTATAGTGACCTTCCAGTCCCTGAAGGGGCCTACACGAAGGTGGGGGAAGGTCTATTCAAAAGGGTTTGTAATGATAGGACAAGGAGTAGTGGTTTTAAAGTAGGAAAGGACAGATTTAGAGTGGACATTAGAAAAAAAATTCTTTAACATAAGAATGATAGATCATTGGAATGGACTGCCCACAGATGTAGTGGAGGCCCCAACCCTGGAGTCATTCACGGTCAGGCTTGACAGGGCCCCTGGGTGACCTGACCCAGGTATAGATGCCTCTGCTTGTGTAGGGAGGCTGGACCAGATGTCCTCTAGAGGTCCTTTCCAGCCTAAAGCATTCTGTGATTCTGTAACTAGGGTAGATCTAGAAGCCATGCTTCTGCAAGCTTTGTCTATACTACAATGATTGTGTAGTTTGCATTTATAAACAAATTAAATCACTAACTCTACACAGGAAGCAAAACTGCTTGCTGCAACCATGAGCCTTAAGTTCAAATTTTATCTATGAAGGTCTTGCCATGCAGCATGCAGTATCAATTCTGGAAAAGCATCATGTCCATGATGACCTTCCTAAAGGCAAGCCTTAGATTTTAATTCACTTGTAAATTCTATGTGGATCTAACAGTGCAATAACTGGAATTTTTTTTTTCTCAAAAGGCAGCAACCATAAATAAAATAAACTCAAAGACTAAGTTAGAACAAAGTAAATGTTATTGTCTGTTTTCCCTCATCCCACAGAGAAACTGTAGGACAATTACACACACAATCAATTGTGGGATCAAAATTGGAGCAACTCCATTTTTTTTCCAGATAGTGTACATATCATATAATACTGTTCACGCAGATAATGAAGCCTAAAGTTTAAAAATTTGCTTAAAATGACCTCATTTTTCTTTCTATTCTCTTTATCCACAACAGACACTGAATAAGATAAAGTCATCAGCATATAGTACGGCACCTTCTGCATCCCCTAAGCAGCTTACTCTGCGGTATGCAATAAGACAGAAAAAGAAAGGTGAGAGAAAGGAAAGAGAACAGGGAAGCAACAACTCAACATCAAGACATCTGTACTATGGTGCCATAAACCCAAGAAAATTATATTTATTAATGGAGCAGGTTCATGATGTAATCTACTGTCTGTGACCACAGTTTGCAAAGCTCACAGACAGCTTATAATTGGCATCTATCCTCAGCCACAGAGCAAATGGCAAGTTATTTTGGAGACAGTTAAAACAAAAATAAAAGTCAGCTAAAAAAATTGACTATTTAACATTTTCCTCTATAACTGGGAACAATAAAACCATTTATAAGTTTTCTCTCTCAGTTTACTTCTCTCCCTTTACTCTTTTAATAATTCATCAAGCAAGGTCTATGCCTACCAAAAAACTGGACATGCAGGATATTTCTTGTACTCTTTCCTTTTCTGTGGTCTCAAGTGAGAAATACTTTTTGTGCTGCTCTCGCTACAGCCAGCAAAATCACTGGTGAATACAGAAATAAGCAGTCAGATTCAGGACTCAGTGTATACACCAGATGTAGACATGGTCTTCCCTGAGCAGCTTAAATGCTTGGAAAAACAACTACCAAATGGTTGTGGAGGTAATTTGGTATTTCCTAGTTACTACTTAGTATTTACTAATAATTCTAAGTATTTTGCATTTTCATGGGTTTTTTCAAATTATTTTTTGTAAATAAGGGTAGGGAAGTTAAATATTTCACCCACTACTGTATCATTATAGAGAAAGCTAGAGCAAAACACCTCTTTCAGGAGAATCAAAAAAGAACCTTTTACTCCTCTTAAAATCAAAGTTAGGCCTTTTATCCTGGATCTTTCACATTCTTGAACAGTGCCTTAACAGACTTATCTTAAAAAAAAGAACAAAAAAAAAGAAATATGGAAAAAACAGATGCCATTAAAAAAAAAAAAACACACACACACCACAACCCACAACTTTCAGCCTCTGTCCAGTCAGTTTGTAACCAATAGGGTCTTAAAGAAAAAAAGTGTTTCACACAAGTTTCAGTCTTCAAGTTCCCAATGAAGAGTAACTGATATCAAACAAATAAGGAAAAATTCAGAGTAGAATTTACAGCTCTGAGCAGCATGAAAGTTATGTAGTCCCATAGTCCACATCTTTCAATTGGATGTGCAAAATACCCTCTGGAGAGGTTTGAATCTTAAAGTAGCTCTCTCAGAGTAACGCATGAAATAGTGCATGATAAACCAACTCGTCAGGAATACTTTTACAACTATTCCAACTGGAAATAAGCAGTATTCTCAAGAAAATGCAAAAGAAAAATAGTTGCATCTGACATGCTTTGTCTCTAAGCCAGAAGAAACTAGTCTGAAAAGCCTATTTACAATGTTTAAGAGCTGTATTAATATAAGGTGACAACAAAAGATTCCTTGTAACTGCTGGGAATTAACTATACAGGACAGAAAAACCGATCATTATTTACAGGAGAAAAAGAGAGGCCGCAGTAAGAATTGATATAATTGACACTTAATTGCCCAAAGGAGAAAGAAACTACCTCTTTTCCTGGAAGGGTTTCAGAGCATGCTATATAATAAAACTGAAATAAAACTTCTGACACATGTACCTAATGAAAAAAAAAAATATTCCAAATTTAATATGAACACAACAAAGATTTTCTGTAGAGACCATAGCTTTTTTTTTTTTCTGTTATGTGAATAACCCACTGCTCAGCATCTTACACATGATTAGCCTTTGCTGTAAGATACAACATTTTGATATGAAATTTCCTGTTTCAGTTAAATTGAGTGGAATTACCCAGGTGAGGAATGATGGCTTTGTCCATGACTAAGGTTTTGACAAATAATTCCTGATAACAAAATGACAATGATAACAAAAGAATAAGCACAAAAAAGGGACCAAACACTTCAGCAAATTACTACACTGCTAAACATAAGAGCAGGCAAAAGGTAAAATTGTGGCCTTGGGTATGTATAGGTCTCAATTTGAAGTCAGTATCAGCCACTTCTACAGACTTAAGGTGAAATCTGGTGCTAGCAGAAAACCACCCTTTAAGCTATCATCCATTTCTGTGAAATCTACAGCTAGGAAAACTCTAGGTTAGAGCAGTTTTATAAATTAGGATACAGCTTGTAACCAACACTAAAGACTCCTCTTTTCTTCATAACACCACGACTGTATTGGATGACAATGTTAACTCCATTCTGCCCTCACAAGGTACACTTAATTGGAGGAGTTAGGAGAGAGTAAAAAGAGCAAATCCAGCACCAAGCCCAGCTCTGGTTCCTGTTTGACGCCCGACACCTGTGAACCCACTGCTGAAACAAAGCACGAGCCACAGTCCCTGCTACACCTCTGCACAGGAAGCACAGGCAGTTTTGTTAGACCATGCTGGATTTATTCTCACCCCTGAAATCTATAATTGCCCTTTCTCCATCTTTCTCTGAACACTCAGTATAGTTTTTAATTTGGAGAGGAAGAATTATGGCTTTTTCCCTATTTTATTTTGAGCTAACCTCCACCTGCCTGGTTACAAGATAACTGGTTACATTAAACCATGCTAGATTTACAACTATCAATGTACTGTACATTTCTTCCTATGCTGAGGGCTACCCTTCAGACAACCTTTATATCTTTAAAACGTTTCCTATATCCTTTAGTTTTGCAAAGTATTTCTGTTACACATTAAACACACATCACATCTTATCAGCAGTACCTTCCATAGCCATGTCTTGTTTCCAGGAGCAGAGGAAGAATAACTTATCGAACAGCAGCTAAGCTGTGCAGATGCAGTACAGATCCAAGTTAGATTTTGCCTTCTTACTAAGCAGAAGTGATGAAATAACAGAGTCTTAGTACATTAAGAAACCTTTTCTTCTGTCAAGATATTTTCAAGTGAGGTACCCAACTCTTGTAATGGCTAAGGAAAAGCCTTCTTCAGAAAGAGCAGTAATTAACAGATAGTTGATGGAGCTGCTGTCTATAGACAGGACAGTGTATAGGAAACTATATGGTGTAGTAATCATACATATTAAAGTGTTCACCATAGTTGAAAGATGAGCAACAAATACTCTTCAAGTATAAAAGCTAATGAGGATTTCATTGGTGTTCTTACAAGTTTTAATTTTCAGTACTAGTTCAATAAAGCACTGGAAATCATAATTGCTGTGAGTTAAATCTGAGTATATAAGGATACACAGAGCATAAAAAGAAGACATTTTGTTATGTTACTTTCTACTGTTGGACACTGAACAGGTCAGTGACATATTAACTCATGAAGTTCAGCAACTTCTCTTAGCCAACAAACCTAAAGTTCTGTAGACACAAAGAATTTTTTAAGCTTTACTATTAATAGGCTTCTCTTCATCATGCTCTTCACAACTCAGAAGAGCAGAAAATTCTCCAAATGGTCATACAGCCCAAGGTGAGGAAAAGACATCTGAAGTAACTAGGGCTCAAGTTTTTATATTCCACCAAAATATTTATTCTCAGTTTTTGATCCAGCTTTCTATCTACATGTAGAAACCAGAGAACTCTAGATTTGCCGGGTTCTTTCCATCAATTAAAAAGAATCTTTCTGTACAAATCCCCCTACTTAACATTTTATTCTGTCCTGCCTAGAATTTTCTTCCATCCTACCTGTTAACTCATGCTATTTCATCCCTTTTCTGCATCATCCTATTTCACTTCCAGCAGTTTACATTTTTGGACTACACTGCAGCAGCTGTATTTTTTACTGTAATAACTGTAACTTAGAACCTGTGCCTCTGAAACTGTAGAACTTGCCACTCAAACCTTGTCTATGAGCTGTATAGCAGAAGAAAACGAAAAGTGCAGGAAAGCCTGCAAAATAATATTTCATGCAGACATTTACAAGCTATCTTGAAGTACACAACAGATAATAATAAAACCTGTTGCAGAAGACTTGTAGAAAGAAGAATGATTCTGCAAGAATTTTACTAGCCATTTATGCACCCAAAAATAAATAAGATGTTGTATCCAAAAGAAAATTAACTTAAAACCAGCCATTTGACTGGAAATTTCACAACTTCACATTCACACAGACACACAAGTTGTGTGAAAGGCATCAGAATGACCTACAATGTGAAACAGTTATTTTTTCAATTTTATTATAATGTTCATCCAGCATAGAAAAATAGGTCAGCTGCTGACACCTAGATAGGTCAACCAACAAGTCAGAAAAAGTGTAAATCAGTCCACTCTCATAGTCTTTAGAATTTTTTTGTGTGTAACATGAAATACTTACAGGAGGAGATAAAATCAGGGCTTTCTGCAGCACTTACTCAGTCAGGCATTTTAAGTGCAATTTATCAAGATTCCAACAATTCCATTTTTACCTAATTCTTCAAAATTCTGTATCTCTTAACACTTTTTTCTAATATAGTCCTTTCCTATACAGAGACTTCTGACAGGAGAGCCAAACTAGCATAAATTTTATTTCTCCACACCAAATCTGCAATTTACTAAAAGGGCACACTAAGTCTCCAGGCAGTTTGAAAGGACTAAACCTTTTTTGTTCCCCGGATGGCATTACTGGACAGCTGTGTTCCCTCCATTTGCCTCATATCCTGAATTGCAAAGTGTACAAATACTTTTTTAACAATGTCCTAGATAGCTAATAATAATTAGGAAGTTTTAGCAATGGCTGAAAGAACACTGATGAAAACTAGAAAAAAAATTGAATAAATGAAAATTCTTTTCATCAAAGATAAAAGCTACTGTTTCATAGTATAACAACTGGTAACAGATAACAACTGCTAAGCAGAAAACAAAATATCAAACAGAAATAACCAGTATGCTGACAACTGAGTGAAGTCACCTCAAGGTTCTAGAAACAGTTCAAAGTCAGTTCCCTGAAACTGGTTAGTACAAATCCAGATCAGTTAACAAGAGCAGTTCAAAATTAGCTTTTTTTCCTGAATAAGTGAAATAGTCCTGATATTCCAATCACAGCAGGAAACTTATTAATGCCATCTTCAGAGAAATACAGATTTGAATAACCATAAAAATGATTCAGAAAGTTGAAATATGAACTTTGAAGAGCGCAACATGTATGAGTGTGAGGGAAGATTGCAACTGGATAGACCTGTATTCAGGTCTCCAAAGTTGCCAAAATTTGTGCACTACCAGAGCAATAAATTGACTTAAAAAGAGATAAAATAAACTCAGTCTAACAGCATTTAATGTATCGTGCATCTTTGAAACCATATACGACATCAAAGATGAAATAGCTCATAAAAGCCTATAGAGAAACACCACCTCCTTAGTAGCTGTTTGTACACTGAGAGGGCCTTCTTTCTTTTAACAGAAAAATGCATTTAATGGGGTTAAACTGAAGCACTATTTTTCTATTAGCATTAGGGGTTTTCAAAATAATTGCTTCCTTGTTAATTTAGGGCTAGCTGAAAAGACACACTTGAAAACAGTATATACCCAATAAGAAACTGCACATAGAAAGGAAACAAGCAAAATAGCATCCTTGTGAGTATGCATTAATATATAAGCACACTAGCATTTAAAAGAAGTTTTTTCCTCACACAGCAATAAAAATGCAGATGAAAAACTGGCTTCCCAGGAAGACTCTGAATAGCAGCAAGGGAAAGGAAAGTGCATTAAGTGTAAAAATAAATGTACCAGCAATTTTTGTTGTAGTTATCAATGCAGAAAATAAAATTCTCTGAAAGATCTAGAAAGATTCTGAAGAATCTGATTTGAAGAAAACTTCTAACAAACATTTTGCTAAAAATAAGTAAGATTAAGCAGGTACACTAATATGACTTAAATACAAATCAAAGTAGTTTTAAATTTTGAGGATCTTGTCTTCAGAAAAAAAAAAAAAAAAAAAAAACCACCATAAAATTGTGTTCCTTGGACTGTTTCCAATAACACATAATTAACATTTTGTGTCTTCCAAACAGAATGTTATTTATGTCCCTCACTGGTTAACAGCATAGTACTTGACACAATCATGAGATTCCATTGCAATTCCTGATTTCCTTTTATGATAAATCAATCCTACTATTTTAATTGAAGCTTCAAAGTCAGATCAAGATTTACAGAAAACCTCAAAAGTTTGACAGGGTCTTTGACAACGCTGATTAATAGCACCATTTAATTTTTGTGGGATTCCTTGCCAGATATTTTAAGGAAAAGCTGTTCTGTGGTTTTGCTAATGTTGGTTACATATTACACAGGCTTCTGTTGACACTGTTATGTCTGACAAGGTCTTGAATATGTGTAACTGCTGATATTGTTATAACAGAAGAATTCTGAATTAATGCCATTTCTATTTGTACTTTATTGCATATTGCTGCATTACAAGAGAGTGCTTACTGTACAGAATTATTTGGAATCTTTTTCCTCTTTTACCTTTTTTTTTAAAAAACTTTCACTTTTTAAAAATAGAATTCCTACAAGACATGGACAAGTTCCACATCTTGCTGTACCTAGAGTTGACTCTTCACAAAATAGGTCAGTCGTATCTCAATTTCGCAAATACACACAATGGAACACAAAGAGAGTTCTCGCAGAATTGTTTTGGGATTAAATAAGGAAGCATAACTCATGTTGCTTTAATTTATTCCTAACATCTTCCCAGTATCTGCTTCAAAACTTCATACAAAAAATTTACTATTCATAGTTTCCAATAAAAGGTGTTGCTGCTTCCCAGAATTCTTAAGATATGTTGTTCAACTAGAGGAACTTAGAGAGGTATTCGTAACTTCTTTGGATCCTCTCATTCCATATCCCCATACAAATACTAATCTTAATAAAGTATCTTATTTTCATCTAACAGATGTTTAGTATGCTTTACCAACTATCTCAAACAATCACCATATTACACCTCTTGCTTTGCAGAACTGAAACTACTACACCATTCGCTCTAGTAAAACATCTCTTTTTGTAAGAAATGCTTTTATTCTCCTAAGTTTATAAGTAATTGGAAGATGCATTGGATTTGTTTTCAGAAGGAAACACTTGTGCAGCTTCAAAGTATTTCTGGAAGGAAGTTTTTTCTGTTGGGCAGGAGGAGGTGGTTTTTGTTATTGAGCTTTTTTAGATGTCACTCACACTGTTCAATGAAATAACAGTTTAAAGACAGAAAGGTCAAGCTTGAAAGTACATTGCTTCCATGTGCAGGCCTCAAAGTCAATTCTGTTCTCTTATCCAGGCAATATATGGTTTGTTTTTATACATGTGCATGCATAGGAATACATCAATATGGTTAAGGTACACTAGCCAAAATTCAAGTTTGACATCTAACAATCTGAGTAATAGCTATTGTCACTAATTTCTTCTCCTCCTTACTTTTTTAATACTTCCTTAAACCTTTTATCAAGTCCTTAAGTGCCATTTAAACCATCAGTAAAATGTCTTGAGGACAACAAATATACATAAGGCATATTCATATATTGTATAATGTATACTTGCTGAAGTAAAACATCGTCTGCACAAACTCCTGGAAACAACCGGTCCACTTAACTGCAGGAATTTATTTTTTCCTTACGGAAAAGTAAAGTATCTGTGTGAATTACTAATGTTACAATAGTTGTAAAAAAATAAACAAATAATTAATAAAATAAAATAAAATTAAATACAATTAAATTAAATTAAAAAAAAAACACAACTAAAAAAAAAAAAAGCCAACATAGAGGCATAATGTATTTTAAGAATTTTAATCACTCTGTGATGCTAAAATATTATTTATTTATTGTCAGCATCCCATGGCCTTCAGGAAAATAAGGTTGCTTCTGAGAAAGAAGTCCACTGTAACTGAAGGGTCAACACCAGTATTTTTATGATGTGTGCACTGCAATATCCACTGTATGTAGCAGTTCTGCGATTACACCATAGAAACTTCGACAGCAGTTTAGAACTTTTTAATAATAAAAAAAAAGCACATTATAAAACCTATGAAACTTCTTGTGTACCACAGAGCTAGAGTAAAATTTGTGTTTAGTGCCACTTCAGGAATGGATGTACCAGACAGATTAGGGAAGGTTCTGTCCTCTACTGCTAAGCCCCAAATTCCCTCTTCTCCACTACATCAGCAGAAGAGGGAAAACTGTGAGAGGGGAAAAACTATTATTTATTGTTAGCCAGATTTCCTCTTCCTTTGCCTTTTTAAGACTGGCACATTTGTGGTCCCGGCCATATTGAGACAGTGCCTTCTGCTAAACAGGGACTATAAAAGCCAGGATTAGGCACAAAAATGGAGAAGAATAATTATTAGAAAATACTCAAAATGAATTTTTTGCAGAAGTGGGACTCTGAAAGGACTCAGCTTTGGCCCAGTTCTGTTACATTTTACCATTTGCTTTCAGGAAAATTCAAATTTGATCAATGCTGTAGAGTTTGAAGTGTCAACACGGATGTTACTTTTACTAAACATGCCTTTCATCCAGAAGTAATACTATTATTATTTCTGTATGTTAAAAGTTTTCACTATACCCCTGATATATTGCTGCAACTTTCTCCTTTCAGTGGATTACTGCAATTCCAGTGATGATAGAGCATGTTATCTAAGAGTTGCAGCACACATTCTCAACGTCGCTTGTGTTACCACAGGCCAGACCCTTGCCACCAGAAACACTGATATGCAATTACCAAAACACTTGGGTTTGTTCTGGCAGCACACTATGAAGGGCAGTAACTTTCAGGTTTCCTCTATTAAACTTTTTTTTTCAATTCCTAACACACGAGTATTTTCCAAGCATCTCAGAAGTGAAAACAAACGAACATGTGATACATCCTCACCATTTTGCAGTGGGTTATGCTAAAGCCACCACGAACTGAGGCTGAGCTCCAATAGGTATGAGGAAGGCTCCTGGAGACTGGCCAAGGGCATTTACTGAAGGGTTTGCTCTCTAATGGCAGCAGCAATGAGAGCTACATTTCATGAACATCAGGAAACCTCTGAGGTATCATCTGATGCACGGGCTGTTCTTTAGTCCCAATATATATATGTTTTCAGTTCTAACACATTATTGTAACAGAATGAGAATTTTTTTTCATCAGTTGACATTATCTGCCTCTTTTTGAGTTTACTCATTTTTTAATTAGATACTTAAATGTTTGTCAATGGTCTGTCTGGCAGCACCGCTGGTGGGTGGTGGAAAAAAAACGCAAGAGGTTAAGCAAAAAAACAAAGACTGTCTTTACTACTCATTTCAATTTTGTTTCCATAATACTTTCCAACCAAAGATTCAAACAGAAGCTTTAACTCTGAGCTAACTCATTGTACAAGTCCCAGTGTTGCTCCTCACAGTGACATTTAGAATTGTGAAAGGAATGTTGTCTTTTAAAAAGGATGTGCTACTATACTAACACAGGATTTATTAAAAAAAAAAAACCAACAAAGAAAAATTTAAAAACAAAAACAAAAACACAGAAACAAACAAAACAAAAGAAAAAAAAAAAACAACCATCCCAACATGGTCAAACAAAATAAATGGCTATTCCTCTAGCCTCAAAGAAATCACTAACTGCTGCTATTAAGAAGTTAATAGAGAAAGTATTATCCAAATAAAGTCAGGAGATTGCTCTAGTGGATTTAAAAACTTTTACATACATGGGCTCTGAAGTCAAATAAAGAACTGCTGCATGTACTAGACATTTATCTGTTGCAACTTCCTTTCTCCAAGACAAATGTTTTCCTTATTATTAAATATAGGTTTCATTGTCCACATCCTACACAGACTGCTTTTGTCAAAATGCTTAAAAAAACATAGCAAGAGTGAATTTCATTACAAATCCATGGTGCTTTTATGCATCTAAAGTGATTTTATTATTGTAGATGATAGTTAACCATCTATCCGGCTTTCATTTCAGAACTTTGCTCTTAAGTGCTTTGATTCTGTCAACACTCCAGCATTTCTGGTAAACTTTCAGCTAACAACTTCAGAGAGTAAGATGTATTGCTTGAGGCTAAAATTTTCATTTGTTGAAAGACATTGAAGGTAAGTACAGCCTCAGCATAGAATTTCTCACTCCAAGATGAGACAGTTCACTGTTTTTAGACCTTTCCCTGGCATATAATTTTGAGATGAGCTATTTCACTCGTGATCACTAAACTACATTCCTGACATTATTTCAATAAAATTCACTATTACTATTCTTCCTTTTTTTCTTTGTGTGTTACTCTCAATTGTGTGCAAGATCCTTATTTGCAATAGTCTGTTCAACAGCTAGAACCAAAGAAAATTCAATTCAAATTTAAGTTTCTCAGAAACATTGAAAGAAACATAAAATGCACCCTAATGTCAGCACCCAGCTGTATAACAGAAGATCAAATGCTAGCCATCAGGACTTCCAAATACAAAAGGCACAAGCTGGAATTCTCATCTTTATCAACCTATCTACAAAAGGCATAAACCATCAAAAGGTTAACTTGGCCAGACATATGAAGCTTATCCTCTGTATTTGAAGACAGAAGAGTCCTATTTCACTAGACAAGAATACCTCGTCTCAACACTGTATCAGCTTGTCCAATTTTCTCAAGTTTGTAAATTAGATAAAATGATTAAATGATGGTCTTTACATCCCTTCATACAAACCTACACCTCAGTTTGCATTCATTAATTATAGTCTTCCATCAAAATGAAACTGGAACATGCTGAATAAGAAGGTATTGCTCTTCATCTGTTTTACGTAACAGAGCTTGAACTTAAGATCTTTATAAAAAAAAAAAAGAACTAAGCAGGTTCTTTATTCACATTTAACTTAACATAAAGAATCTTCCATCTTGAACAAAATAGAGATTTTACGGCAGACAAGAGTTAGTTTCAGTCTGATTCTTGAAAATATACAACAGACAAGATATTACAGAGTTTATCAAACAAATAGTATGAATATTGGATAAATGTCAGGTATAGACTTTGAGGCTACAAATAGTAAGAAGGGTAGCAGCAATTCCAAATCACACCAATGTCCATTAGAAAAAATATTAGGATCTAAGAAAACGTGTAGATTAACGACATGCAAAAAATACAGCTTATGCCCACTGTTTTGTCACTGAATTAGTCACCAGCAATTCCTCCTGCAACGCTTCTTTAGTTCCCACACTGCAGTATATTTTCAGAGTTTCTGAGTCATTGGGCCAGGAAGGAGACACTCCTGGGTACATTATCTGCCTGAAAAAATGTCAAGTCACACTAAACAGTATTTACCATTATAAAGTTCCCACTGGAACTTAAATGCAGTTTCAGAAGAACCAGCCAAGAAGAGGAGGAAAAACCAGTCCCCTCAACCATAGCAAATTTAAATATGACAGCACAGATACCTGTGTTACTATTTTGATAGTAACAAAAGAAAGATTTTTATATTTGTGTTAACACTATTTGTGTTACCACTATTTGTGTTATCTCTGTAGCATGTTTTCAGCAAATCCTATCAGTACTAATTACATTACCTCATTTTTATAATTCTTCAGCTGATATAAACTGGAAACTAGCACTTGGGCTAGATTATACCACCTTGGGCCATGCTAACATCTCATCTCTGAACAGCTTCATTTACTGTAATTTGACTTAATGAGGGATTAACAAGCTCTAAAATGTTTGTTGAAACTAAGAGTACGAAACGAAACTTCTGCTTGTTATTTATCTATTGTTATCTCTTTTTGTGTGTCATTTTAAAATCTGCTCCAAGCCACATGAAACTAGCTTCATTCTTCTTGAGGAAATAAACTGCTCCAGTAAGATGGCTTATTAGGTAGAGGTGCAATTTCAAGAAGCGATGACCACTATAAGAGTGTAGTAGAAGTTACACAATGAGCTTCCACCACTCAACATCACATTCCCCTTATTCACTAAAGACCTGACAAATTATTGGCTGGTATTCTGCAAACAGGTAAGAAAAATTAAGTATGGTGGGGTTACTCACACAAGCTGCAGTACCCAACCACGGATTCACACTAGAATAGTCAGAGAAAGCAGTCTGTGCATCCACACCTGGACATTTTAGAGGTGTTTACATTATGTACACAGAGTGAAAAAAGACATTTGTGCAAAACTGTCTATTCAAAACCTGGAAGTATTTCTCATCAATGCCTAAACAAATAAAATTCTAAAGTAAAGTTTAAAAAAAAAAAAAAGTTTAGTTGCAACTTTACCCTTTATTGGTTTATTTTTTTATTTCAGCTTGTTTATAGACACCGTTTACCAATGTTTAATGACAGATTTTTTTTGCTCCCAGGAAGAAATTTTTAGCTGATTCTATCTAGAAGTGGGATATTAGTGTCTTAAGATAAAGATGATTCAACGTTCTTGCTTTCCCAAATACTAACTCTATATACCATCAGAGAAAAATAAATATTCAAGATCACAGTTAAAGTTTAGTATTCTCATATAAGACAATATCTTCTGCTGAAAACTCAGTGTTAGTTTTTCTTGCAGCACCTCCAGCCCCACCAGCCTACTATTCAAATACCAGTCAAGTCTAGAACCAAAGACCTTTGAAGAGCCACCAAGTATCACTACAAACATATCTCTGAAGTACATCAGTTATCTAACAGAAAACCGAGAAAATGTCTCCACTCACTCTGCTTTTCTGAGAGAAGCAGTCATAGCAGTGATGACTCACGCTGGTTTATCAAAGATGCTGGAGATCAGGCCATCTCATTTTTGGTAGAGCTTACAGGATTTTGAGTAGGCATTGGAATGCTTTATAGCAAATATATTAACCTAAACTAGCTTAATTTAACAGAAGTAAAGCTAAGCTGTCACGCTACTGGAAAACAGATCAGTAAAGAGCCACAAACAACACAGAGGAGTTTTCTATCAGTAGGCAAGTAAGACCAACGAATGGAAATTTACATATGTATCAGCGGTGTGTACACTAGTACACTTTATGACAACAAAAGAAAAGCTCTCTAGATCTTCACCTTAGCTATGTTTCCAAAGTATTATACTGTGTAGCTGTTTTCTTTATACATTATTTCTATTTAATCACTTTTCTTACATAGGTTTTCATTAACAAGCTTTTACAATTTATTTAGGGGGGTAGGGGTGAGTTCCCTGAATTTTTTCTTTGTGCTTGAGAATCAAAACTGGAAATAAAAATAAAATAAGATTTTTCCTCATGACATAAAGACTAAGTAAAACAGAACTAAGATGTTGCCAAGGTTAAAAAAAAAAAAAAAAACAAAACAACACACAAAACACACACACAAACAAATGCCCAATCATCAAATCCAGCTCAGTGAGAGTTAGGATAACTCCAGGTTCCCCTCCACAACTAATTTCCTTTGACTATGATTCCTATTTTTCTTTCCTGCTTATGACTCATTTACCTGGATGAGTCTATGCACTAAATAAGGCTTTGCTACTCTATGAATGTGTTCATTTCCTCTTTTCTAGAATTCTGCATATATTGTTACCATTTCTGCTTCACATCCTGTCATTATTTAAGTCACACATATTTCTAACACTCACAGTGGGTTTTGGTTTTGTGGGTTTTTTTAGGTAATGCCATAAAAAGTCTCAGTAGGATTCTGGACAGACAAAAGTCTTCATAGTATGTGCTAAAGAAGCATATTATCCAGAGCTTTATGTTAACACAGATGCCTCCAGTAAAATAATTTTCTCTGTTGTATGCTACAATTTCTTTATTAAAACAAACAGCCCAAACCACAAGAAGAGAAAAGGAAGCCTGGCTTTCACATTGCATAGTTAGGAGAGGCAGTGGCAGTAAGAACCAGGAAACGAGACAATGCATGGATGACAGCCTCCCATCTCAAGAAAACTATCACTGACCTTCAAGATGCTTCCAGTTATTGGCTTTACCTTTGCAGTATTGTAACCCTCTGAAAGGCTCCATGAAGTTTATAACCATAAACTACTTGGAATAAATTCATATTCATACTGTTGGAAGTGCAGATGCACATGCATCTGGGATGATTCAGGCCTGAACAATTCTCCTGTTCATCAATACCAGTTACTGATGTCTCCCTACAACATGTATATCAGTGAGAGGAGGAGGAAGGAAAGTCTGCTGACATCACAATGAACAACAGGCACGCAAAGCATACTAGATCTTTTCAAAACATATTCCATAGGCCATACCTAGCTACAGAAAACACAGCAGAATAGATAACAAGATCCCAATTAGTTTTAAAGATTATCTCCCTTGCCTTTCTACCTTATAACCATATTTCTTGCACAAACTGTGTATTTTCATATTAATATAAAATATACAAACCAATGTTGTTTTGATAAGGAACAGAACAACTGTAGATCATAAGGGGAGCAGCATCAGAGGTAAAGGTTTCCATAGGTAAATGAGGAAAAAAACCTTCAGTGATAAATTTGCAGACAATAAAATCAAAATACTCATTATTGTATTCTCAGGAGCTGTCAATCCTTGTCAATGATACAATTCAACCTTACAAAAGAGGTTTCAAAACAAAATATTCCACTGACTATCCCAGCATTAATCAAGCAGAGACTGTATGGCGTTAGGTATATGTATTGTTATTATAAAGGAATAAAAGGTGGTAAAACCAAAATAAGACAGTGGCTTAGAGAACAGATAAGCAAAACTGTCCCCAGAAGCCAAAACGAAGTCATTCCAGCTCATGCATTTTCTATAAACGTTATTAGACTGATTAACAACTCAATACTCACATATACCTTAGCTCTATGAAATGCTGGGGTTTGAACCCCGAGCCCCCAAATTAAGGTTGACATATGGGTGATTCCCACAGCCCTTCATACAGAGGGGTGAGTTTGCCTTATAGCTTCCCCCCAGGGTGCGGCCAGCCCTGCAGGGAGAGCCAGAAGGGAAATGAGCCCCGGGGGTCCCGCAGTGAGTTGACAAAGGTCAGGGGTCTGCTGGGGGATAAAAGCTGGGACCACTGGCAGGGAGTCAGGAGTGTCTGTCTGTGGAGTGCACTCCACAGAGCTGCCTGGTTCAGGGCAGACCTCCTGACTCTCCCTGGAGCTGGGCCCTGGTCTGTTTAGACCTTTGTGAACGCGGGCCGATCGGGTGAGAGTTGCCATGTGGGCACCTTTTTCTTTTATGTTTAGCTCTCTGTTTTGGCTGTTTCCCATGCCCACTGTTGGAAACCTCGGTTCACTGTTTATACCACCTGTTGTGGGCTGAGTCATGTTGTTTGTGGGATCGTTGGGGGTGGCATCAATTATGTACCAGCTGATTGATCTGTTTGTACCCCCAGCGATCATTCATGGAATGTCCTTCTTGTCTACAATACAGTCTGTGTATTGGTTCATCTTCCTGCTGGTGCTATCATTTTTGTTGGGCCTGGTCATTGGCAGAACACCCTATCATTAAAAGCACTCTTCTACAGACTTCTTTAGACAACATCATCTGCATCCTTGATCTTTTTATGCCTATTCTTATTATGAACTGCTATCCTAAGTTACCTTTGGCTGTAATTTTTAAAATGTCCATATGCACTAAATATAAACAACAACAACAAAAATCACACCATGTGGAAAATAGCAACTTTTTTTTCATTGCAGTATGGTAGGACCTCTTATTCTAATCTGCATCCTAGAGTCCTATTTCAATACCACAATATTAAAAATGTTCACAGAAGAATCTGCTTTCTTGATACTTATATAAAGTACAACCTATATAAAAAGCGAAACATAGAGACATCAAAGGGTTGCTTTGGAAAACATAGCCCCTATTAATCCACAGATCAAGTACAAAAAGATGGCAACAGAGTGAATATTCTTCAACATAACAACCTAATAAAAGGTCTCTGCCCTGAACTAAAGAGCAGAACTGCCCTCATGCTACATCAGTGTTTTATTTGCTTTCCTTCCCATGTCTCCATGCTGCCTTCATAGTGACTAAGACACATTAGGCCACCATTTATTTGAATTGTTTGTGAAAGCAAAATAGTCAAGCTGAAATATTAACTCTTCAACACAGGCCTAAACATACTCTCTTCAAAACATAGCTTCTTAGTGTACTGTAATTCCCTTCAGCACTACATACTCTGCATTGACCAAAGACCTAGTAGACAAAGGTGTCTGAAACTCCAAATTTTCTATTCTGTGGAAAGTTCTATATACCTTTTCTTTTTAAATAGCGTTTTGTTTCATATCAAGTGCGGGACAGAGGTTAATGTAAGCTGGAAAGTAAACTCTGAAGTAGACCTTAGAGCCCAACAGTTTCTGGGGTTCCCAACACTGTGACAGCAACATGAGCAGTACCACTCACAGCTCAGAGTAGCAGGTGCTGAACACTTGAAATATTTCAGAGCTTTCATACGCTGATAAGAAGAAAGATGTGTTTCCAAAAGTCATCCTGTCTTCCAGAGGATGCTTGAGAAGACAGACATGTCTCAGTTTTGACAAAATGGTGTTTTGTGAGAAAAGGAACACATTCCTTAGAGCACTTTTAAAGGTTGTTCAAGGTAGAGATAATAGATCTATCAGAAGTAGCTTAAAAAAACTAAGTACCATAATAATTGCATAGAACTGGACTAGCACCTTGCTTATTCAGGTAGAGAATATCAGTCACATCAGTTTACTTTTAGCAAGAAGTACAAGAAGGACAAAAAAAAATCAACCCAGGCACCTTAGCCACTTGCCAGAAACGTGTATCACACAAGGAATGTGACTACTCCTACTGAAGTCACCGTCGTGTAACCATGGAAGTGACCAGGTGCTTCAAATGGCCACTCAAAAGCACACTACACAAGGGTTTCTATGGCATTCCATGAATTCCACTTGCTACACTTCACACAAACACCACTGCCTAAGTCAGTTGGAGGGTAACCACCTCTGTCATGGCACTTCAACAACAAGACTGTCAGGCACAGGACTGCAAGGACAAAAATTAATATTTTTTGTTAAGGATTTGTGAGGGGTTTTTTTGAGGGGAAAGGTTAATACAAGTTACATAAGGTACCATTTAACACACTTCTGTATTCCTGTAGGTCAGTAAAATTCAGCAAATTATTCTTGACTTTACACTAAAATTAACTTTATAACAGAACCTAGTACCTGTCCATATCAAGTCTGCCAGACACTGGATGTACGTCCCTGGCAGTTTTTCCACACATTTTCCCACAGAAGTGGCATGTGCACGTCAAATCATTTTAAGTTATTACTAATCAAAAACACAATGTTGTAAAATAAAGCAACTATCTTTTTCTAACGATTGCCATAAATTCAAGATGTCTCCCCTGACCTTTTCTTACTTGACAAACCAACTACTTTTTTTGCCCCTTGCCAGCAAAGACTTTATTCTGAGACAAACAGCAATATTACTAAAAATAAATTTATTTCTTATTATAAAACATATTTGTATAAGCTTTAATGTTTGCCATCCCGATTACATTGTATCTCTTATGCTGACTTCATCCTTTGCCTCTCGTTACAGCTCTATGAAGAAAAATGTGTTTTCATACTGAATCTGCCAATTTTTTTTCCCCATACACATCCTTGATAGGTAAGCCCTCACATATTTCTCAGCTGAAGTGTATGCAAGGTGTTACATTCTATCTCCTTGCTTTGCCGCCTGGCACATTAGCCAGCAATCTATTTATGTTATTTCTCTTGCTGAAGAATTTTCCTTACAGCACCACAAGTAATTAAACTTTTCTCTGACTTGTAGGAGCTGATACCTACAGGGTTCTGATATCGTAATGATTGTAAATAAACAGGCCTCTTTAGCATCCTAAAGAATATTAAAAGCATAAGACTGCATATCCTTTGCATAAGGCAACAGGAAAAAAAGAAGAGCTGCCTCGAGAGGTGACCCCACTACTCTGACACTACCTGATGATATTACTCATATAATCAGTTTTAAATTCACTTCCCCTTGTTCTACAGTAGGCATAGGCAGAAGCTAGCAGAGCCCTCTAATTTAATTTCTGCCCAAGTTCTTTGCCAACTAGATAAAAAAATGAGTTTAACCGATTTAAAATCCCATATGCTGCTAGGAAAACAAACAAACAAAAAGAAATCCATATAGACTATTAGATATTCAAGTCATAACTACAGACAGGCATCTCCTTGATAGTTGGAGGACTAAGAATATTAGAGGAGTTAAGAGAATATCATACCACTTCCCGTTATTAGTGAAAACCCTTTAATTCATACACTGCCTTAAATGGCTATGATTTTAAAATGTTGCCTAAAATGTAACTTATTTTCCATAACATTCAGGTGCATCATTTTCAGACCTTGGTGGTTTGTTGGGATTTTTGTGGTTGTTGGGTTGGGGTGGGGAGGACTGTGTGGGACGTGTTTTAAATAAGGTTTTAGTGTGTCTTCTCTGCAGAATCTGTTCTGTTTAGAATATTTCTGTGCTTTACATTTCTTGAAGTGAATCTATCACTTCTGTGATAAACCCCTCATTTTCTAGTACCTTATCAGGTACTAGACTGAAAAAAAAATCTGTATATACAGGAAATATACATACACAGTTAATGAACTTAAGTTTCTCTGTGAAAAAAAACGTAGGTTCATTTTCATGACTTTGCCTTCACTGGGACAGACACTACAAAGGCTAACCTGACTTCTTCTGACCTGTTAACAAGACCTCCTTTTTTCCACACACATTATGTATTCCACACTAATTAAGAAAGAAAGTTAAGCTGCACTCTGTGTAAGGCAGTCTGCTTGGCTTGAGAATAGGAGCTGCACTTCATCTACACTCCAATCAATAATCCATAAACTGGGGTTGAATGTGCAGGCTGGCTGCCAGTCAGCTGTAGCTGAGACCTCCTCATCTTTTCTAATCCTTTTCTTTCAGGGTTCAATCAGCTCTGCCCAAAGGAAACATTTCAAGCTAATAAACTCCCATGTCTTTTGGTACTCTAGTATGTAACTTATTTCCCTGCAGACCATTTATCAGATGAAGCAACTCCATAATTTAATGAAGCCTGGAAAAAACCTGTATCAAGAGGGTGTTGTCCACCCTTTCACTAGAAAGAAGCAGTTCCACTGTGAAATGTAGTAACACACTAGGCAACTTGTGTGAAATTTTAGGGTTTAGTTTCAAAACTACTAAATCTGTGGAGGTATATTTATTTGAAAACTTTTAACTTTATAGGCATTCCTTAGGTATACAATGCACACACACGTGAGTGCTACATACAAATTTCATTAAACTGAAATTGATTTTTACTTTAAATTTACCACCATACAGGTAAATTTTGAGTTTTCTTTTAAAGCATTATTCCAGCATGCTTGACTTTTAAACCCTGGTATCCTTGAAGCTATTATAGTTGGCTTTCATTTACGACTCATGCTAAAGAAACTTTTTCCAGAAAGCTTTTTCCACACTTCAGAATTTAAGATAGATATGCAGAAGCAGTATTTCATGTCCTATTAAAGTCAGTAAGGAGGGAAAAAAAAAATAAAATCACAAAAAGCAGTAGAATGGTATCTTAATGATGCTGCCTACAGCCAAGAACAGAGAAGTCCAAGCTGTCAGTCTGGCAGGTTATCTAATACCAAGCATACAATATTTTGTTTCATATAAATTAGTTAATTCTTTGTTGTGCTTATTCTGTTATTGCATTACAATAATTCAATTGTATGAGTTAATATATTTATGTACTTCAATTATGGACACAGATTGCCACATATTTGTTTTAAAATTTTTAGGAATTCTTTCTTATTTTTCTCCCCTAGGAAGGTGAAAAATCACAATCTTCCATAAAGAAGATACCAGGGCAGATTTCTGTTCTCTCCTTGCTATTTGATACAAAGATAACTGGAAAGAAATCAGAAAACTGTACTATTAAAAGTGTAAGGACACCATAAAGTGAACAAGTATATCTATAGCTCCTATACAGGCAAATCTCTTCAAGATTTCTTAAGGAGATGGAAGTGTTCTGTGTGTACACACAATACATTAGTTAGTGATAGCCTGAATTGTAATTGATACTTGATCTTTTCAATTTACACTTAAGATAAGAAATGGAGAGATGGGGGCAGGGAGCAGTCTTACAAATCTTAGTTTTAAATTTTTTATTTTAAAAAGTGATATTTTAGCTGCAGTGACAAAACTAAAGCTACCTTTGAATTTAAAATAGTCAGCACCTGTGTTGTGGTAAACAACACATCTGAAAAATAAAAGATTCACTCAGGGTTATAAATTCCCTCAGAGCATTTCAGTGAATAGTATACCCATTGAAAAGCTATTTTTTTGAGGGATTCTTGCTTTCAGGTTTACCCATTCGCCCCAGCTGAGTTACAGAAAGGTGGCTTCCAGATTTATAATCCATTGCAAGAAATCCACTTCAAGCAACTAGCAGAGTACCATGATATAATTAAATAAAAATTAAATGAAAAATTTTAAATCTATCATAGGACTAAGATAAAATTCATTTTTAAAAGAAAATACTAAAAGGATATGAAAGGGGAGAGCATGAGTATTCTTGTGGGTTTTGGCTTGTCAGGTATCAACTGGATTTATAAAACTTATCTTTTTCATTTAACTGATCTGCCCACTGGGTTAGTATTCCTACCTCTTAACAATTTTAGCTTATCTGTCATTACTCAAATTATTTACTTAATGACTATTTATTTGCAAAGTTACAAGTGTAGTTTATCATGGCTGTTTCTGTAAAAGTCCTGCCATGGGGTGTTGTTTGTTTTGGGGTTCCTCTCCCTCTACCTCCTCTTCCCCAGTGTCAACATGAAACACGGTATTCTGAAGGAAGACAGAAAACATCCTTACAACCATTTCTCAATAACTGTCACTTTCTACAAAAGTTTAGATTCAGTCATTAATCTAACGAGGGACCCAAAAGATGTCATATACTTAGAAGACACCATTATTGTCTCTCCATCCATATTGAGTCAGATGACCCCTAGAATGGCATTAAAAAAATACACACTTATTTTTAAACAATCCTGCTGTGATGGTGATTTTAAAATATTTTATTTTTACAAAATAATCAACGTTTATCATGCAAGGAAAATGGGAAAATTTTCAATGTATATAAAATTTCAAATAAGAAGTAATCTATACTTTTTTTCTTTTTTTGCAAAGAGAAACATTTTAAGAAGAAAGCCACATGTTCTCTGCCACCTTCAGTCTGTCACACGCTGAACCTGTGAGAGAACGTTTCCATTTTCAATTCAAACACTGGTGAGGTCAGGGGAACTAGGGTTCTCCCCATTTTCTCAGACATTACGACACCTTGATGATATTTAAAGCTGCACTGTAACCAAAAGGGATGTTTTGGACTCAATAATATAAATGCACAGCAGAAGGCACATCTCCGTAGGGCAAATAGCTCAGTCTGTCAACATCAGCTGCAGAGAACTTGACTGAGGATAAGAAGATCCACAGATGCACTTGCCACATGATGTAAATTAAAGCTATTAAAATTCATAGGGCACAACACAAGAACGAAAATAAAGGAAGAAGGACAGTATTTAAGCTAGGGGAAGAGATCGGGTTTATACATTTTTCCAACTGATTTCATGCACACAATTCTAAAACACTTGCCACCAAACAAGTCCTACATACTGCTGGCAGACAGACATTACCCCTGGGACACTACTTCTATTTTTAATTTCTAGGGTTCTGTTCTACCCAGTGTGCAGGCAAGGAAGGGGAAATTCCTTAAGTGAAAACCTACCAAATACTAAAGGCATTCAGCATTAAAGTGATTTCTGCTTGTAGCAAGGAGGAGACAATACATTTTGTTGAGAAATAATTGCCTGTATAAGAGCTAGAAGTAGTCCTCTGCTTTTATAAACTATCCATCACACCGAACTTGGCTTGCTATATTTTACACAGTGACATCATGATGTAATTTTATTGCTGCGGTTGCATGGCGGGTAATGATATCGGGACTGTAATTACACGAGGCAGTAAACATGGATAACATGGCCACAGTACTGGATGATGAAATATTATGCTGCCTCTTCAAGACTACTCAAAACATGTCTGGCACAAGCATACCTGGTGGGAGGGAGATCAGTTCCCTTTCAGACTGGAGTTAACCCAAAGAGAACAAACAGTTCAGAGGATTTCATTCACTGATCAACAGCTTGTTTCAGAAGTAATAAAGGGACTCTATACTGGGACAGAAAAACACATGCTCTTTTTCCCCTCCCTGTTCAGTCCTTATTGCTCTCCCTGTAACCATCTCCACTTTGGAAGAGATGCTGAAATACAGTGCAAAGGGGAAAAAATACCAACTTCTGAAAAAAAATTTTATTGGAAAAGACACGTTCAGCCTCTCACCAAGAGATGCCTTAAGAACACAGAATTTTCTGTTTTGTCCTGGGAGTGGGGACAGCCCCCCATCTGGGTGAAGGGTAGTTACATTACTGCAGGGAGCAGGAACAGCAGCAGGGATCGGAAACTGCTCACTCCGTGCAAGCTGGGTGCCACTTCCAAAATCTTCAAGGGCAACTTCACCTTACAGGAGAACTCCTGCAATTCCCTTCAGCCCAATGATCTGAAAACTTCACGTGGTGAGAAGCACTTCTCACCACAAGAAAGCTGTGAAATATTTTTTAGTTTCCAGTTCCAAGTGGCATTTCTGTAGGAGCCAGCTGCTTGGAGGAAAGAACATGTGTGACACAGATACAGCCAGCATCAAATGCAACTCCAAGCAAATCTGAAGTCCAAGCAAGCATTTTGTCATCCCATTTTTACAGTTGAAATACCTCTAAGAAGAAGATAATTTAATTCCTTTAAAGTAGGCAGAGCTTCAGAGTTTTTTTTTTATTTTATTTTTTTAATTTACTGGGAGAGTATTTTTTTCCACTACCAACTTAAGGATTTTGTGTAGCAAAGCTTCAAGTAAAATCAGAGTACTGTTTCATTATCTGCTGTAAATAACAAATGATTTACTACCTCAGAGCCTTCACTGAATATTTGTCTACCAAAATCTCAGGCAAAGAGTCAAATTCTGGATTTGTGAATATGAATGTGCCTCTCAGACTTCAGTGTGAGCCACATGAATGACTCTGAAAGTTGAAGCTGGCTCTAACTCATGTTTTAAGGCTAATGAACTGGTAATAATCAAATGATTTGCTCCATTTTTGCCTTGTATTTTTAATACAATATTAACAGCAAGATTAGGTAAAAGAAGTAGAGAACAAACAGAAATTTACAACACACAGTATTAGATCACTGATCTTAAATATCCTTGATAAAGTCAAAGGACTAGAGAAATTTCGAAAAACAACAAAAAAATAATTTTTAAAAAATCAGAATTTAGGTTATGGATGTTTTATTTTATATTTTTTGTTCTGTGCTGGATATAAGTTAAAATGTATGTTTATTGCACATAAGAATAGGATAAGTAAGACAAATAAATTCACCTGGCTTCAGATGAGTTCAGTTTTACTTACTGCATAGAAACATCTATTAGAGGAATGTCCCATCAACCAAAAGAACAGGGGCAGAACAGTGAGACTGACTGACAGACAGTAAAAATAGTAGGGAGAGTAGAAAAAAGCATGAGGGTCAGACAGAACAAGAGCAACCTGACCAGTGCAAGTGAGAGGCAAAACAGCAGGTACCAGATGCAACTCCATTCTCTGAACCGAGGATGTGAAACTGGTTCTCATATTGCTGCTACATCACAATTTGACTCCCTTAAATTTTATGTCTTTTATATATGAATAGACACACACACACTCATCTAACAAGACAATTACACTGTTAGAAACTGCCACAGAACCCAGTTATAAACATGGGATTTGGACTCCTGTGATTGTAGCCTGAATTAGGATTGCATGCTCTGTGTCCTGGAAGGGCAAAAGCCCATCTATATAATTTTTAATTAAAATATTGTATCTGTATTTCATTAGTTTCAACAGAAGTCAATATTGTGGCTTATCAAATCTACCATGCTTGTTATTTGCTTGTTGTTTGTTAAACTAGATTAATAACATTTCCTTGATTTATTTCAACTTCTGTAATGAAACAAAGTGCTGCACTACTGCCATCCACATTCAGGTCAACAGGTAGCTTCAAATCACTACCATTGATTTCTAATAAAGTCACTTGCCTTTTAATGACCCCTTGAGGAAGTTTTGGCTCACATAAACAGTTATTCCTGATTAGTTTATAGAAACTAATTTGATTGAATAAGCAATTTGTTCCTTTTTCCAGCTGGGTAGGAAAGGTAAAACAAAATATGCACGTATCCCTTGAGAAGATGCAATAAAATTAAAACATTTATAAGCTAAAGACTTCCCATTTTGATGTATACAATGAAACGGAGTATTTCAAAAACTACTACACCTTTGCATTTCGTATGTAAAACTAGAACAACATGGCAGATGACATTACTACTACAAGAAAATATTTAATGATGATTGGAAGGACAAGATCCAGAATCAGTCAAATCTCTGAGACAGAATGGCACCACCTTGTCTTGAAATCAAAACAGCAGCATAAGATCCATCAAACCACACATCCCTTCCTCACCAGCAAAGACAGTTGGGGCTCCTATCACTGACTCAAACCTCCCAAGAAATTACAATACCTTTTACAATACTGATCCTAAGCAGTCTCTTCCTTGCTTTTTGCAGTACTACGCAGACAAGGCAAGTATAACTGAACCAAGATATGGCTGCTTTCATAGATTCTGTTTCACAACTACATTTACAAAACTGAACTTGCTGCAAGATGCTAAACAGATTAAAACTACTAAAGCAATGTTTTCATATAACTATAAGAAACTGGGAAAAGGTAGCCGCTTTAAGATAACTTGACATCTGCTGCAGCAATGAGGATGAGAAAAGAAAAGGAAAGGACATGACCCATTTGCCAACTTTATTTTCTAACTGATCCATTCCTGGTTGTTTCTCAAGTTGAAGCAAGCCTCCTCCACACTGCCACTAAAGTATATTATAATTGTCTCTAAGTTTGCTTTTTATGGGAAGGCAAGGTCCCCCATTGCCTCAATTTTTCCTGATTGGCCGTCCTGCTGTCACCATCCCTAATTCTTACCTCTCCAGCTGTCTCTCTGCTTCCCTCTTGTTCTCCCAAAGCTTTTTCTACCTGAACAAGCTCATGGCGGCCAGGGAAGAATAGTATGCCATTCCCATAAAGGGGCTGTTTGACTCGGCTATCACAGGCTGGACTGAACAAAACAGCTGTCTGTCTTCTTGCTAGCCATACCCTTTCCAACAATCCATAAAATAAATGTAGAAAATTGTAAATAAACACAATCAGTATTTCTACCATTTCTTACCAAAGATATTTACGTTTCTACAGTCAACTATCCTAACTTAGAATGACCTGCTTAGCTTCAACTATTTTTAACTCTTCCATCTGTTGAGTAATACTGATTATCACAAAACTATTCCCTGTTCCCAGTAAGCACATTTTTCTTTGAATTTTGCATTTTTATAGAAAATGTAAAGTTTTCCAATAACTAAGGCCAAATATTTTAGTCTGAAAAATATTCATTTTGAAGAAAATACCTAAGAAATATACCAGAAATAGCCCTTTGTATTGTTCACTCCCTCCCCTTTTCCCTCCTCTAATCTGGGGAGGGGTTTAATGGTTGTATATATTATGTGTTTTTACCAGTTTATTAAACAATTCCAACATTTCTTCCACTCATCTCACACTACAACTCTGGACACTCCCAACTGAACGATGACCTATCACCCTCCTCCTCTCCACATCACCTGCAGTGATTCCTCCCCTGCATTCTCCTTCCTGCCCCAGGCCTGTAAAGCCAATTCCTGCTCCTGGTTTGACTGAAGGCACTAGCATCACACAGTTAATCCCAGGCAACCTGACTGCTCCCAAGTAGTGGGGAAGACCTGCATCCCACCTCAGGCTTCGGCTGCCCCTCAGGTGGATATGCATCTAGTTAGCTTAAAATCATTTCTGCCAAGTGCTGATGGAAACATAACTAGAGTTCAACACAAACTCCAAAAGTTGCCTAAAAGAAGTGGTAAGCCCAAGCAGAGCTGTGTGTTGCCATAGCTACACTGTTGTTATTACTGAAACTATCTAGTCTAAAGTTAGGAACACCCTGTCCCCACCAGCTCCAGTCCCACCTATGACTGCTGTGGAGACAGTCTGATTATTCAAAACACACCGGTCTCCCACAAGGAGTAATTTTCACGAGGTCTACAGAAATACACAGTTCAATGCCTCCTTTCCTCCCCACCCAGCTGCCAAAGCAGCAGG
>NW_008630171.1:5666-37807 GCF_000691845.1 Merops nubicus | reverse complement strand
CCTGCTGAATTTCTAAAGATGGTGTGCATGTATAAATAGAAGTGGTTTGGCACGATGAGATTCCAGGGAGTAAATTGGCTCACTTCAACTTACAACACCGAACAGTAGTGAAGCTGAAGAGAACGACAGAAATCTACACTCAAAATTACTTCCAAACTATGGAGGAGATACTCAATAATGACAAGCTTAAAAAAGAATTAGAAATCATGAGTTGTTTTGGGTTTTTTTTTTCAAAAGCAAAGTGAGGCTGTTCATTCTCAAGAGTCAAAAGGAGTTAGCTGCCTATCTTCCATAATAGAAAACTACTTGATGAGGCCTGGGGCTACTTTCATAACCTGTAACTTCCATTTAAAGTAATTGTCTGGTGCATAAATCTTGCTACCTTTAACTCCTATTAATTCTACTGATCTTCAAAAATTCTATTTAAATTCTCATTTAAGAGAAAAAAGAAAGAGTTCTCTTACTCAGATATTAATGATGCTAAAGGACTTCCCTTATTTTGAAGCATCCTATAGCTACACATGATCTTCAGGATAAAGATTATTAGCACAGACTTTACAAACAATTACATAGTGGCACAAACAGAATCAATCAGATCCCTGTGTTCAAAGGCATCCCTTCCTGTACCATCACAATGCATGAACCACAGAGACTCAGAAACTACTACTGCTCAGAAACACTGTCCACGACACTGCAAAATCTATTAGGAGAATGAATAAGAGACTGGGACACTGCTGAAACATTAACTTCCCAGGTCACTGACTAGTAATTTTATCTTTCATTCAATAGCTATGCACAAGCCCAAGTTCTCCCATCAAGTTCCATTATGGCAAACATTCACATCCTCTAAAGAACACTGTTAGGGGACGTTAATACTTTAGAGAATTAAGAAGTGAGGGAAGAACAATTTCTGAAAACAGAGATGGACCTGCTGATCATTAGAAAGTTCAGAATGTGCATAAAGACTGTACAGCATGAATTATACAGACTGAAGAGTGGGTGCCATGCTGCTCTAGTGGGGATTGATGCACCTCCCAGGTGGTACTCTCACAGAGCCATGCTTGTTCCCTTAGCCCTTTTGTGTTTAAACATGCAATCACCTATTCATATTTTCTGTACACATTTGTATGACGTTTTGTAATACAGGATGCTGAAACACAGCCAATATTTACACAGGTTTTATTTCAGCTTCTGCAGAACAGGAGCTGATAAGCTATTTTGTGTTTCAGGTTTTGTTACTTTTAATTTCACACAGTGCAGATAAAACTAATCTATATGCCATGCAAGGAGCTAGGTCAGATAACAAGAAAAAATCCTTAGCTATTATAACAGCAGCATTATGTAACTATCCAATGATGCATTTTATTGCCTCAGCTGGTCTCCTGCCAGGCTGGTAATATTCCTGTTTCAGGTGACCTGCACAAAGACACCAAAGATTTAGGGATGGATGTGCACAGGAAAGTAACAACTAATCTGTGCAGTGGGTTTGCTGTACAGTGTGTGTCCTTACCTTGTTAGTCAAGAGCACTTCTATCTCAACAGGTAAGAGTGATGCAGTTGAGAAACGAGGAGGCAGGAAAGGCAATACAATCTCTTATCTAGAATCTCATAGAAATTCAAGTGAAAGAAGGTACAGTCACCACACTCGTAGCCCAGGTTCACTATGTCACACTCAATATCACAGGGCAGGTCTTAAGATGGCAGAAAATAAATTACTTTTAACTCTCCAAGTCTGGATGTTTTAGCTTTGCCTCAAGAGAGTCCTCTAGCTTGTCATAGAAGTCTGAAAGTGGCATACTATCAGAGAAAGTCTGATATCTAAGCAATCCCATTTCCACCTCTTAAAAACCCTCCAACTTCAAAATATTTGCACTTACAAGTCATATTTAATACTTTAAAATATTAATGTCTTTTTAGCCACACTGTCATCAGCACTCTATGCTCAAATTCCAGCATTAGCCACACTGCACACTCCCACCATTTTTTGGAAAGAGTTTTTTTGTATTGTTTTACAGGTTTAACAAAGAAGGGTTAGGACCTTTTCAAAACAGATCACAAACTTTTATTATCAGTGGGCCTCTGGTAGTGGTTAAGTTAATTTGGGCAGCAACCTCCTCCATCAGAGAGTCAGTTCTAGACAGGGACAAAGCAGTAGCCACTGCTTAATCCTGCTCTTTGGCCAGCACCTGCAATGCTAGAGCACTCTTACCTGCCCTTTCAGCCTTCTTCCTCTCCTTGTCTCCAGCACAAGCCACCAAGTTCTGGACCACCTCTGGCCTTTCATCCCTGGTATAGCAAGCAAAAGCTGAATCATAACCTCAGAATGCCAGGATTCTGATATTGTCTCTCTTCCCTGACCTGGTCTCTCAGACCTTATACTTTTTATCATCTTTTTTCTTGCCCCTTAGCTTATTATCTTCTGAGCAAGTCTACTCCAAAACTCAAAGTGGCAGTAGCACACAACTTGCCTGCCACCAAGCTGATCTGCTCCATCTTTTCCTTTATGTGGCGTCTGCCTATTGCAATTGGTCTGTAAGCTACCTGGAGCAGACTGAAATGTAATATATTAAGGTTCTGTGCATTGATTAACTATCACTTCAGACTCCCACAAAAATGCTGCTACTATTAGATTACATGTAAGTATTGATATACTTATATATTTTACCTTAAAGGTAGTAAGACCCATTTTAAAACATCTGTTCTTACATTATTTTCTTAATAGCAGCAGTTTGGGTTTTCCAAATTACCTTTCTTTTTCCATTCAGATCAGCCTTTCCAATTTTCCCATAAATATGGTCTTACATTTGAGTTCAAGTGCTAATGATTCATAAGATGCAGAAAGAATAGGCCCCTGGAAGTGATCTTCAAAATAGTATTTCTTACTTCATTAACAGATTATTTTTATTCTTTTTCACTGTTTTTAAGACACCCCATGCTGAAATACTATCTGGACTAACATCAATGACCTGCATGTACCTGGGTATCTCTAAGCCTTGTTACATTACATCTAAGGATGAAGCAAAGACATTTCATGGCAGCGCTGGTAAATGAACTTAGATTCCTGGCTTGCACTCCAGTGCCAAGATGTACCAGACAAACAACATCACAAGTGAAATCGAAGTGCCCAACTGCAGAGTTCTGTGGCATCAAAGCAGTATCCAAAGGACAATCAGTTTGACCTGTCGGGGCAGTACCAAGCACAAATACAGGCTGGGCAGAGTATGGATTGAGAGTAGTCCTGTGGAGAAAGACTCAGGGGTGCTGGTTGATGAAAAGCTCAACATGAGCAAACAATATGCAAGTGCAGCCCACAAAGCCAACCGTATCCTGGGCTGCATCAAAAGTGTGGCCCTCAAGCTGAGGGAGGTGATTCTCTCCTTCTGCTCCCCCCTCACGAAGCCACACCTGAAGTACTGTGTCCATCTCTGGATCCTCCAACACAAGAAGGACCAGGACTTGTTGGAGCAGGTCCAGAAGACCACAGAGATAATCAGTGGGCTGGAATACCTCTCCTCTGAGGGCAGGCTGAGAGAGTTGGGGTTGTTCAGCCTAGAGAAGAGAAAGCTCTCGGAAGACCTTATTGGAGCCTTCCAGTAACTTAAGGGGGACAACAAGAATGCTGTGAAGGGACTTTTTACAAGGCTTGGAGTGACAGGACAAGGGGTAATGGGCTCAAAATGGAAGAAGGTAGATTTAGATTAGATGTAAGAAAACTTCTTCACTCTGAGGGTGGTGAGACACTGGCACATGTTGCCCAGGGAAGCTGGGGATGCTCCATCACTGGAGGTGTTCAAGACCAGGCTGGATGGGGCTTTGAGCAGCCTGGTCTAGTGGGAGGTGTCCCTGCTCATGGCAGGGGGCTTGGAACTAGATGATCTTTAAGATCCCTTCCAACCAAACCAATTCTATTATTCTACATGTGGGCTAAACACAAATTAAAATAATAAAATTAAAGCAACTTATCTGTTAATTCAACTCTTCCAGCGAGGACATGCTGAACTACTCAGAATCACAGATTCTCAGTCACTGACAGGAAACAAAAAATAGCAGAGACTATAGAGAAGCTCATATATCCCATCTTACACTGTACCCTCAAGAACTTAGTCAGTGGAGTGCAAAGACAGGAACAGCATTTGCACTGGTGGCAAGCATCCTATTTATAGCATCCTAAGTTTGGATACTTGGGATATAATTAGTTAAGCTGCACTTCGAATAAAATTAAGCTATTAGAGTTAAAAGGACATAAACTGAACACTGCTGACAGACATAATTTAGATGAACATGGGACTCTACGTTTTACTTGAGACTGTTAGAAGTTTTTTCTTTCTTTGGGATTCATAAAATCCTTTCCATCTCTTGCATCACTCAATTTCTCAGATGTGCAACACTAATGAAAAAGTACTCACACTCTAGAAAAATATTGTTTAAATATTGTTTGGCACTTTATAAATATGGTCAGGATTAAATTATCAGTTCAGATGTAGCAGCAACAATGCAAATGGCAAAGCAGTGAAAAGGAGGAAAAAAAACCACACACACACACACACAAAAAGAACCCTAACAAAAAAAAAACAAACAAACCAACACACACAACACCAAATCAAAATTAATGCTCTGTATGTCACTGGAAGTGTAAAAAAAAACAAAAACAAAAACAAAAACAAAACAAAACAAAACCACTCGATTCTTCTATTCTCTATTTTGTCTATCTTATAAGAAATAATATTTCCTCTCCAACTATACATATATATAGGTAAGAGATATCTAAGTTGAGATATCCCTCTCACACATACCTCTCCTGTGACTTTTTCCTTCCATTTCCAGAAAAAAAATAATTTTCCTTTGATATACAGAGCTGGAGATTTATTATGCTAGTAATTCAAAAAGGCAGCAGGTATTTTAAACAAGTTATTGAAAACTCAAAAAGAATTGATCTGTGATCATAGAAAAATAGGATCAAAGGGGAAAGAGGCATTTGTGACTTTGCTCATTTGTTAGGTTTGATTTTTTTCTCTAAAGAAAAAAAAAAAATGTTCTTTATTGTGTGTAACTATGCTTTAAAACATGAATGGAAGCAACCTTTTTATTATTCATCTTTCCTTTCCCCAAAATATTCAAAAGATGTTTAAGCATGGTGTCACAAAACCTAGCTTCAGAAGAAACTAAGCAAGCTTAACAGAATCAGCTCTTCTTGCCTTTATAAAAATGAATACCCCATATATTGCATTTTTAAGTACTACTATTATTCAGATATTGAGCTCACTTTTATTAGAGCACATGCCATATATCTTGCTAAAATGCAGCACATTTCTGGAGTACATACTCTCAGTTCTCCACAGGTAGAAGTCCGAAGATCATCATACTGAACTTCTCTTTGAAAAGAGCACGACATAGACACTGATTGTCCAAGCACCACTTCACAACATTCTTAAGATTATCAGAAACCTTTTGTGTAACAATGCAGGCTTCTCAACACCAGAGTCACTTGTCTTGAAGTGCATGTTAAAGAATCTTCTCCTTCATAGTACTTCCCTCACAATTTTCTAGATACTCCTAAAGTCCTTGCTTGCTCCACTGTGCTCCAAGAACAATCTCCAAGATCAGAAAAACTTATATTTCATAATGAACACATTGATCTTGAAAGGAGAATCATTTTGGTCATGCTGTAGCTCTTCCTTTTCTTGTATGTTTTGGATTTTAATTTAAAAACAGTATACAGAGATGTAAGCATAGCATTATTTGAACTCATTTCTTGATGGAAAAGTTCTGTTATTTTAAAAAATTCCTAATTTTAACAACAATTTCAGTTCCTTCTCATGAAACAAATATTGTATAGCACACAGATTTTCTAGTAATTTCTGATAATACTTTTAGGAATTTTCTAGTAATTTCTGATAAACAATAATTTCTGTTATTTCATTTAATACGGCTTATTGAATTTTAACAATCATCATAGACATATCACACATCCAACATTTTCCATCTCACCCTAAGGAAACACCCTTAGTTTCTTAGAAACTATTAGTTTCTTTTACCTAAAGGGGCTAACTTCTATCAGCATCCCATTTAACAAACTATAGGAAAGCTCCCTTGGAAACTTGCCAGTCATTAAGAAGCAAGTTCGGTATACTCTTCAAACAGCTGTTCTAGAAACACAAATGAATGTCACTACATATTTTAGATATGTCTGCAAAGTGTTTGGAAACCACAATGAAGAAAGATGACAGAGAGCAATCCTCTTACAGATTCAGCACTTGTTAGGGATAGAAGATTCCTACTGAATGGAACAGGGGAGAAGCAACACTATTAAGGAAGCAATCCTGCTGCCCTATGAAGTAGAAAGGACAAATGAGGGAGCTTGAGGCAGGTAGTTATCTGGCCGATAATCTTTACTTAGGAAATTCTTGTACCAAAGCCTGGTTTTGATATTTATATAGATTTATGTGAGCATTACATTATCCATTACATTTAGCACTTTTATATATGATTTTTATTAATCTTACACTAAAATTTCTCTAGAGAAAAAATTTAGATATATTTACTGGAGTAAATTAAGGAAACGTAGAATTTGGCTTCCCCCCACCTTCCAAAGATCAGTAAATCTATCTCTGACATTTCCACAGCACCTTACACACCAAAATCTCAAACTACCTTACAAACATCAAGTGGCAACCATCTTGCAGAAAAGCCTTCTACATTGAGGAACCTAGCCAGATAAATACTAAGCCTCTTAAGAGAAGAAAGTCTTTAGAATTAGAGGAAAACACTGTGCCTCTTACAAGCACAATTTTTTGTTTTTTTTAGCTGGACAGAACAACATTCAAGCTTAAAACACTGGCCCAGGCCTTACAGTCTTCTGTACAGAGATGTGTTGACTTTTACTAGCCGAGGTTTTCATTACCACTACTCATCATCCCACAAACATTAAGACAGGCACACACAGACTGTTGGTGGAGTTCTTGGTGATTCACCATGACATACATACTTTCCACTCAGAAATGTTTGTTGGTGGGGCTTTTGTGACTCACCTTCAACGCACTTTCTTTCTCATCATTGTGGTCCCTTGGTGGAGTGTTGGTGATTCATTAATGTACAGACAGTTAACTCAAGCAGTCTGCCAGATGACTACGCTGTGACTTTTGCTTGCTGAGTGAATTATAAGTGTACTTCCACACCAATTTGAATCTCTAATAGGTGATCTGTGAAGACGGAGCTGTTCCACTACTGTTTGCACGAGCCACGTCCTTCCTAGTTTTGCCTTGTCCTACTATTTCTGCAGGCCAATGGAACACCTTTCCTCAGCATTTAATCCCTCATTTTCCATATGGTCAGGGAACTACACGTAATAAAATTAACACTTCGAAAACTAACAACACTGTGAAGCCACTTTGAGACAGGCCACTAGGCTGAATCCCAGCACCAGGAACAGAACATTTTAACAATAACATTAAAAAGTGAATGATGCTAGCCAGAAGTCCAGCAGTACATGCTTTGTGCTCACTAACTATAGACTTATGCCTAGCACCGGTGACTCAAAGTTGTCTAGTAGGGAATAATTCTATTGTTAAACAGTAGGAAGGAATCTCGAGACAGAGGCCAGAAATTTTTTTTTTTTAATCAAATCAAATGGCTTTCATATAGAATGCTGCTGTCAGTGGTGAAGACCTACAGCCCAGGTACAGATTTAATAAAAGTCTCCAAAAAAAGAGTTATGTCATATCACTTTCGTTGTTGTCCTCCTTATGTCCTTTAATGAGAAATTGATGCTATTTAAGTAATTTAAGAACTTTTGTTCCTTTTTCATATTCTGCCAATCACTCACAGCTTAATTTTACTATTTTTTTTCATGTATGTGTGTGTGTAGAACTAGTTGCTAAAACGGGACTCCTCTACAACTCTGAAATGCTACAACTTTTTCTCTTAAAAACTTCTAGTTTGTTTCCAAAAGTAGGCCTGCCTACAAAAACAGATAGAAATGCATGCTGCCTGCAAAAATTCTGTTATGTGTTACTTCCATGAATTTGGGAGAGATTATTTAGAAGCAGCTCAATATTTTCCTATTATTGTTAATTTATTTTTTTATTACATTAGCACCTATATGTTGAAAATTACTGATCTCCAAAGAAAAAAGAGATATGGCAATAGGAAAATTCTTATGCTGTGTGCTGCAGATTACACTATCACTTTGAAACAGGAAAATACATAGGCATTTCAGAAGGGAGGGCTTTTGTGTATGTTGTAGTAAAGTTGTGTGTTGTGATCACGGCAATTTCTACAGTGTAAAGCCTTATATCCAGATTGGCATCCCTGTAACCACACTTCACTTTCAAATCACTAAACCCCATCATTGGAAGGTGAATGAATCAGTGACTACAGATAGTAGAAAAGTTGTCAGCAGTATGACCACAGTTTAAAAAAAAAAAAAAAAAAACCAAAATAAAACACCACAACCACCCACTCACACAAACAACCTCATACACCACTCCAACTACAGTAGGCTGCCACTGGAAAAAAATATGCAAAAATCAATAGTCCACAGGAAATAGAACAAGTACTTGTTCAGCTTACTGTCTCCACAGAATGATCATAGCCACCATTTCTGTGCACACCCTCTGACTCAAACTGGGATCTAACACACAAACATGAATCAACCTTCAAGTGTAAGGAGGTAAGTTCTGAATACTTGATCAATTACTCAACCTCAACAGGATATGAGCACATAGCCACCACAAACTCATGCCAGAGTGGATGTGGGTTTCTAGTTGCAAAAATCCTCAGTGTTGTTAGTCCACACCATGCAGGTGAATTTTTGTTTACATCTAGATCCACGGGAAAAGACTCAAAAGAATGCATTCACACAGAAAATATTTGTGACAATTTAATCCAGACAGAGTTGGAACCAGCATGTCGAGAGGACTTCTTTCCACCCTCCTGCAGCGAGCAGGCATGCTAAAAATCCACAGCAAGAGAGTTACTGGAGCCATCTAACGCAACAGTGAGTACTCACAATCCAGTGGTAACACCAACAGTGCACCTGAACTCTCACTGCCATTTTGTCAGCCTGACAACCACTAAATGCCTAGTGCCATTTTAGATACTATAGGTTGTGCTTTCCAGTATGCAGCTGCTGCCTGATCATCATCAGATTTTTTTGCAGACAGCTGTAGATTCATGGATGCAAAAGGCCTACAAAAAAAAACCCAACACCCTCAGAATACTAAAGATTTTCACCTAGATGGTACTAAGAAAGCTGTGCTTCATCTGCATATATTCTAATGCCAGATTTGTACAGAAAAAGACAAAAATTTTAAGTCTGTAATAGCTTTATAATTACAAAAAAAATATGTAGGCAGACATGACCATATATTTTAGTACATGCATATCCCACAAAGCAACAAGTCCATGATCATACAGTATCATTTTTTCCTTTCATGCCCTGTTACCCAATTACTTGACCTTCTACAGTCACACCTCACATATGAAACCTGGTAGATTTTAAGAAATATTTTAAAATGAAGTTTTCAATTGTTGCTTCTGCAACTTCCACAAAATTATATTCTGAAAGCAAAAATGAGACACAAATAAGAACCTACTCAAGGAAAGATAAACTAATACTAATCAAATGCAGCTAAATAATCTTACTGGTGACTCACTGCATATAAATTAAAGTTCTACACAACTTCGACTTTTTCCTGAATACATAATTACAAAAGCATGAACAATTAATTTTAAAGTACAAAATGCATTTATCTTCTTTGTAAATGTCCCTTCCCTTAAATAAAACAGTAAACATTTTAAAATTATATTTATTCTATCTCCATCTATTTTATTTCATATTTTGTGCCTAGGGAAACATTTTAGGTCAGAATTCCTTAGCCTGAATTACATCATGACCTCCATGTAGCATATGAGAATTCACAACTGAGTACATGCAGAACCAGGGTATGCAGATACTACCAGAAAAAGCAGGCGCATATCATGCATTACTTTGTTTTCATAGCTTCAGCCAGCATATCTTTTGTTATGACAGCTGCAAAGTCACCCCATTACTCAGCCTTCTCCTCCCGACTCTGCATTACATCCCTTTTGCACACGTCTGTATGCCCTGCTACACTGGCAAACTCTGAAGATCTGTGTTAGATGTAGCACTAGTATTTTTCCCTTCCTTCCCTTAGCATCAGACTGATACCAGTGCATCACTTTCCTCCTCAACATTACCAATACTAGCTATCATCCTCATTACCATTCTCATTTCAGCAACTGCACTTTCCTCTCAGCTGACTTTCGTAATTAAATCTAGCTCATGTCACTAAAAACTGTCTTCTTTTGCACTAGCAGAAGTCTAGGGTTGATCACACTTATTATATATCCATATATTGTCTTCATAGAGGTCTTTACCTAATAGCTAAAGGCAGTTGCAGTGGGAAAGTCATTAAGAGTCATTAAAAGACCTGGCAACAGTACTCAATACGCCCTCTCATGACACAGTGCAACCAATGGTAGTATCTTCTCTGAGTATTGGATTTAACAATGGACAAAATTAATTTATTTCAAAAGGTGGAAGGATAAAATGGGGTGGATTTTAAAGTAGAAAACAGAGGAACAAAACAAGGGGACTGGAAGAGGACAGGAACCTTCACATAAACAGGCATTACTCACTCCCTTTAGGCAGAGGCTCCGAGTAACATTGTACTAATACAACAGGAGAATGCAACTTTCAGTATTGTTTAACCTTTATTGTAGACAGTTACATTTACTCCCTCCCAACTCTATAAGCTCAATGAGGAATTTGAGAGCCACATTTTAAAATAACTCTGAGTGGTTTACAATATTCATTAGGCAGCTGTGTAACTTGTCTCCTGCCATACTTCTGATTACTCCACCAGGAAATGGCACTCTCTGTTAGCTGACACTTATGCAAAGCAAATGCGAAATTGTATCGACAGCAGACTAGTTAGTGGCAAACATCTCAGTGCTCTTTCGCAGTTGTAACAGTGCCTCAGGAGCAGGTCAGTGAGGAATCAAACCAAAGGTAAAAAACTATTTTCTTTCCCGGCTGTTATGAAAATTTGACTCCAGCAAAACTAGGGCTCCATCCTAGGCGTTTTCAAAGGTGTTTTGATATGCTTTGGTGCCCACAAAAATTATGATCTTCACATGGTTGCACATATATCACATGGATGTATGTGTATCCAACAGTGTCATAGGCGCAAGAACAGAAAAACAATTACTTTCTAAAACAAACATCCACAATCAGGACTTTTGCCTGCAAGAATTTCATGATTCTCAAGAAAATACAGAATCACAGAATCACTATGGTGGGAAAGAACCTCTAGGATCAAGTCCAACCTTCCTCCCAACATTTCCCTAACTACTAGATCATAGTCTGAAGTGCTACATTCTCTCGTTTTTTGAACATATGGAATTATGTATAGTGGACAGTTTCTCTAAAACTTTGCTTTACATTCTTCTTGCTATGTCATTAGCTTTATTTTTTTAAAAATCTTATATCTGCTTCAGTAACGCCTCATTTGTCCTATTACAGTTTTTTTTTTCTTCTACTAAAAAAGTTTGAACCTCAAGATGTATAGTATGCCAGAGAAAAATTTAGTTTAGTATTTACTTCCACATTGCACTGAATTAAGTCCTAATGGGCAACATAAATATTTGCTGCACATGCCCCGTAGACTTAGTCTCTACAGTCATAAGCACATTTCTTACATATTATTAAATAGTGATCCCTAAACTTACACATCTGTTGTATTTCACTTGGTGTAGTTTTAATTTCTAAAAAATGTCTCCAAAAGCCATTTTTAGTTTGCTTAAGTAATGCTAAACAATTATAAAACATTTAAGTAACAGAATAAAACCTTAAATAAAAAAAAAGACAAAAGAAGAATGTTTATGTATCATAGTCAATTATGCAGTCAATATTTACTGTAGCAGCTTTGCTAATGTTCAAACTGTCTCTTTGTAGTGGCACTGGAAAACTGCATAACATTTATCTAAAACCAGGTATTTTACTCATTTAAAGTAAGTCTTTTCAAGAAAACTTGGGAAATAAGCACTTTATGAGCCACCTTCCAATGCTGGACAGACCTACCAAATACGGCTAATTCACTACAAGCTAACAGAGGCAGCTTTAAGACCTGGAAAATACAACCACCAGAATCTGTAAAGCAGAGGTGGAAAGTTTTAAGTACAAATTGTTTAGAGGAAAGTTAAGAAGTAAAACTTAGTAGGCAACTTCAGTATCGATACAGAATTTAAACATCTAGACGATCTAGCATCATTGAGACACATGAGCCTGCAGGCTGCAAGTGTTTGCCATTGAAATTGACATCAACTTCAGTGTAAGTGACTGTATCAAAATGGCAACTGCAAACAAGCCAGCTTTTCATGTCCCTTTTCTTGATGTTCACCAATGGCACTTCATCCCTGTTGTTAGTTACGAGTACAGAATGTGCACATGGTTCAGAGCCAAGGAACATCCTTCTAGGTTCCTGCAAGAAAGTCATAAGCCCACGTTTCTGAGATAGTAAAAATTTAAGCAACAGGGATAACACCACAGTTCATTTAATATATATTATCTGTCAAATTGTTACCTTCCCACATAAAGCTGGCAAAAAGCTCAATTAAGATGCTATTAAAAAAAAACAGAAAGGAATACTGAACAATGCCAGTAAGAGATCAGACTCCACAGGCCTTGTTTTTTAAATCTTGCTTGTTAAAAGACTTCTGTATCTCTTGGAACTCAGAACAAAGCTATCCTTCAAATCCAGATTTACCAGAGTAAAATGACAATATTTAATATATTTTGTAGAATTTTGTTAGCAATTCTTTAAGACACCTCCTTCAGAAAGTAGAGACTCTGAGGAAGTTAGAAAACTATTTAAAAAATAATGTAAGAGGAGACTAAATAAACACAATGTCAATGATAGTGTTAGAATTGTTTGGATTCCATTTCAAAACCAGAAGAATTCTAAATACGATCAATAAACCATCCAATCCAGACTCAACTTAAATCACCAAACATGGTCCCAAATGGATGAGATTTTTTACATCTTAGATTGCCAAGCATCCTCATGCACAATAAACCAGATAATCCAGGATTTTCTGCACTTTTACCTCACCTACATCCTGAAAGTTTTTACCATTGACACTGCAGTTTCCCAGAGATGGATCCAAGCTGTTTTTTGTTCATCCATGCTGGACCACATGAGATCCTAACAGTAGACAACACACTTCATTTTGGCAGTGCCAGCTGTCACACAGGCAGCATTACAAGACAACTCCCCAAGGTAGACACCACTACAGCAGAACCCACTGCCCAACATATTTCATTCACCAAGAGGGGAGGGGAAAAAAAAAAAAAAAAATCAAACCAAAAGCACCCTACCTGTAACTTTAGGCTTTTTATTGTGAAGATATTCCTGCAGGATTGGAAATTTCCCGCAATGATGAATGTTGGTCAGTAGTAAACGGTGGTCAAAACATGCTTACCATATAGAACCAGATTCTTATTTGAGGTAGTTGTGTTTTGAACAAAGTAAAGACCAGTCCAGGCAGTCAGACCTCAAATTCCTTGTCTTCTCAGTGTAACTATGTGTGGTCTCAGAGCTTTACTATTTAAATGACTCCTTGTCCTCTTATTAAGTCAGAAGGGAAGGTAGGGTAGCCAAATGTCTCAAGACAAGCTCTCAATTCTTGATTTGATCATACTCAGCTACTTAGTACTACTACTTCCTCTAAGACTGCATTTTTTCCTCCCACTTAAGCAACTCACTTTCCCATTGCACTATCTCAGCCTGATTGAATGCAGAAAAACCCATTTGACATTTCTCGATAGAGACAGTTTGAATCATGCTGAGCACCACAACTTGACTCTGCCTCAGACTTATGTTTTTTGCATGACTCAATAAATGAACTATCAGAGATAACTATAATTTAAATCTGATCATATCTCATACATTAATAATGAATGAAACAATAATATGTCATTTCACTGTCCCACTAAAACCAGTGCTAAAATCTGGAAATGTTCATCCATGAAGGCACACTGTGCTGTGAAAGAACTCAAATGGAAGTACACATTGCAAAACATCCCTGGGGAGGGACTTTTTGCAAGGGCTTGGAGTGACACGACGAGGGCTAATAGGTTCAAACTGGAAGAGGGCAGATTTAAATTAGATGTAAGGAAGAAATTCTTCACTATGAGAGTGGTTAAACAGTGGAACAGGTTACCCAAGGAAGCTGTGGATGCTCCATCACAGATGTTCAAGACCAGGACAGATGGGGCTTTGAGCAATCTGGTTTAGTGGGAGGTGTCCCTGCCCATGGCAGGGGGCTTGGAACTACATGATCTTTAAGGTCCCTTCCAATCCAAACCATTCTATAATTCTCTTGTTCTTTCTTCCATGCACAGACTTTAAGTGAGGCTATAGATGTTAGAAGTAACAATATTTTATCTTTCATTCTCCACCACACCAGAAGTATTACTATGGGAAACAGGCAAGGAATTACACTAGTCAGCTGTTCCAGGGTGCATAAGTATGCTGAACAGCCTGATTTCAAGAGGCAAAGAACACTTGCAGATCTACAGTTAAAGCTTTAGTTTCCATGCTCAGAGCCTTAAATGGATTTGGCAGTTGTTCTGCTGCCTGTGATTCACACAGAAAAAGTGCTCAAGATTATTAAGTGGTAAATCTCAGCTAGGCATTTTACACCCTTCTACAGCTGCATCATCTGCCTTCACATTGTGACCCAAGAATTTATTTATCATACAGGGCAAGTTTTGTAACTACCACTCTTTTTTAATTAAGATTTTACCATGGCACCAAAATAATACTTTTTAAAAATATGTCTTCTACCTTTCATCTCTTATATCACAATGCTTTAAAGACTTAAAGCCTGTGCCCACATAAGGGTCAAGGCTTGATTTTCATTCACTCTGCTTATTTTATCTAAATAATACTGGCTGTAGATTCAAAGAAATAGATGGAAATCACACATGGAAAAGTCTTTAACTTATGTGGCTCTCAAACTTGCCAGTTGCCTGAAAATGTGATACTTGAATCAAAGGGCATACCAGACTTCCCAATTATCTTACTCCAAAGTAAATCAAATAGGGCATTGACATTTATGAAAAACCAGAAAAAAGATACTATAATGCTTGTATTTCAGTGTGAGATCATAGCTGTGCCAAGTTAACCTGCTTCTATTAAAACTCCAAGTACCTAGTAAAGCTGAGATAGCTGCAAGCAGGAGCATGAATGTACTCTACATCTGTTTCTTTTTTTTTTTTTCACAATATCCTATATTCATACCTTCTTTCCTAAAGCTTGACCAAACAATTTTTTTTATGCTTTTGTCTTGGAATTTGCATATGTAATTTGTACTTAGGAAGCCTTTTCATCAAAAGCAAACTAAAAGAAAATAAAAATCTTACTAGTACTCTTTCAAAGGTTATACAAGTGTCATTTTTAAAAGTTGCATTTTTAAAGATACATACAGTGATTACATAATTTCACCTTCCCTTTTTACAAAGTAAACTTCTAGTTCCTGTGGTGGATTTGAAAGAAACAAATGTAATGTGAGGATAATTATCCCAGGCCTGTGTTAAAAAGTGAACCTTACACAGCAGTCCACTGGCCTTCAAATGCTCTGAAGAAACATAAATAGCAAGCTATTTAAGGAACTGCTTTTCTAACGCCAGAGACAAGTAATTTGACTTTGGATAGAATGCAAAACTCCAACTAAAGTCAGTGAAAGAAATGTTTGGATGCTAAACCAAGACCAACAGTGATGTACCACAATCTTTTCCTATTTACACTGGATAAAAAGAGGGCACTGGACACTAACCAAGCAAATGTAAAAAGAGTTCTTTTTTTCTAGCAATAAGCTTCCTACAGTCTATCCAAGTCTTCCACCCTCTTTATTGCAATTAATAACCCTGAATGATGTGGTATCTACTGTTTTATTTCCACTCCCCTCTCCACTTCCCATCTTTTAGGACAAACTTCTTCAATGAAAACACTCCACCCCATGAAGGTTCATAGCTGCTATTCCTCTCTGCTTTTCTACTGAAATTTCAATCTCTTTCTTGCACAGGAAGGAACAAAAAAAAAGCTGCTGAACTTCTGTGCATATTTCAGTTTCTCTTTCTATAAATCATGCCTGTAACTAATATTATTTCTGATATTGTCAAGTTTACAGAAGTATGAAGAACATTTGCAGGCCTCTCCTTGTGCCCATTCAGTACTCTGCTTTCCTCTTCCAAAGATAGGGCATTCTCCACCCTCCCACACAACTGCTCCGTTTTCTGTGACATTGAATATGGACAGTCTTTGCCTGGGTGACTTTCATATGCTGCTGCTAAAGCAAAACCTGCCTACAGAAAACTGAGATCTAGGGGGTTATTGTTCTCTCTCCTCTTGATCAAAATGGTACAATATACATGTTCAGAAGAGAGACACAGGAAGAGAAGAAATGTGATACTCCTTGTGCACTATAAACAAAGGAGGCCTCCACAGAAGCTGAAGAGGTGGATTTTATAGGATACAAAGAAGATGAGAAACAGATATAGGAGTGGAGAAGTGAGGAAAGTTTTGTAGGCTCTTATGTGGTCTGACATTTCTCATCTTTTTTACTCTCCAGAATTCAACTTACCATCAAAAAATACAGAACTGGCTTATTTTCTAGATTCATTCACAACTCTCGGTAATTACGTATGTGCATTTATGTTTGAGATTATTTTAATTTTAAGCTTCTTGCCAAATTTCAATTTGGGTAAACACCTTTGAGTACCTGAAGCTAAATTCCTGTTAAGTATAATATTCCTTGCTCTCTTTCTTTCCTGGAGTGCTTCCATGTACTCTTACACAGCTGCTATGCTCCACTTAACTGATGAGTGATGTTTTTCACGCTCAAACACAATATTCCCAAGATCTATTGCTGCCCAGCTCTAACTTCCTATTCACTCATGACACTGAAATTTTAGCAACTGCTTCTGCATTACATGTGGATATTTTATAGCCATATTTTATAGTGATCCTAGAACAACTAATTAAACATAATGTGCTATTGGACATTTTTTTACCAGGGACTCTCTCAAACTAAAAAAAAAGAGAGGGAATAAAAATACAGCTACTCAAAATTTGAGATGTGTCTCCTAAACTTGCAGGACATGTTTTCTTATTTCAATAATAATATTCTTCAAAGGAAAATCAAGAAAACCAGGAAAATATCAGAGCTCAATATGAAATCTTTAAAAAAAAAAAAAAAATTCTAACATCATATCCATCACCCTGCAGGAGCTGTATGTAGCTAAAAATAAAATACAGTTACAGTATTTCTGGTACTACAGAATGCCAGTACCTGTAGGGCATATATTGTACTTTCATTTGGGGTTTTTTTCCTTCTTCAAATATTCACGTCTGTGGAAAATTTTCATTAGTCCAAGATGTTCTTTAAAATGAACAAAAGATTTAATCTCTCGAAACAGTATACTCAGGGAACCACAAAATCCTTGTCATTCTTGGATTTTTAAACTTACAACTTCTTTACAGCTGTTATCATGAGACTTTCCAGCATTTGGAAGTGTTACCTCTTCAGTTATTGAAGTATTGAATGTCACCAATGACAATGAATGGCTTTGGACCTGAAGTGCTGGAAAGCTGCCAGTTCTGACCAAGGATTTGCAGAGTTTATATTGAATTCTTGGACTGGATTCTAAATCGCTGTATTTGGATTTCAGGCTTTGGCACTGATCTATTTGTATTCCTAACAGTAATAAATTATGCAGTTAAGAATTTCATACTGATTTAAGAAAACCAACTGACAGTGGCTTCAATATGAACCAACAGTTCTCAGAACACCATGAAACAAGTATTTCAGCTCTAGTCTGATAAAAATTACTTAAGTCCAAGTTCAGATTTGATTTGACTGAGAATACTTGCTAAATGCATTTAAAAAAAAAGAAAAAAAAAAAAAAAGAGTTAACTTTCCATAGGTTCAGATGTTATTTCTCTTCAGGAATGAGGAAGATAGCTCTATTAATCTCTACCACCTCCAATTCCCAGGAAAGATCTTCAGCCAGTAAGCCCAACCTAGAGATCTTCTGCAGGACTCCTCTACTGAAACCTGCACTGAACTGAACTTCAAATCCAGAACTGTTCTGTAAAGTTTTGTTATAATAATGAGACATTTTCAATCTGTATTACAGTAACACTTCATACCAAAGAGTCAGGAAGATCCCTATTCAGTACTGATTGAAGAAATGAAAATGAGAAATTAGAAAACCTACAAATTTTTTTTATCTAAAGCAATATACAGGCTGCCAAGGAAGATGCACCCAAGGCTAGATGGATCACCATAGCCGTATCATGCAGTCCTGCAGGCAGGTATCACTTCATTCCGATTCCTATACAATGTATGCATTATCTGGTATTTATCATTTACCCCCAGAATCCCAACACCGTTAGAAGAATACCCAAGGGACTTGCACACAAAGGCGTGCTGGCACTAAGAAGCATATTATAACATATTACTTTGAGAATGCACCAGCTCTGAATGATATTCATTCAAAATAATCCAAAGACAACATACTAGAAGAGGGTATTCGTACAAAGCCAGATAATGGCTTTTCTTTGAAAAATGAACAGAGCACAGGGTGAAGAGAGGAAAAGACTGGGTAACCAAATTGATATTTGGCTGCATAAATACTGGGGATTTTAAGTCTATGGTGATATAAGTATTTAATTAGAAAATGACTCCGACAAAAAGAAAGTGTTTAGCTACTAGAACAGAAGAATAAAATTGCTATGAAGTGGTGAACAAGAGTGCAGTTTTTTATATGGCATCTCTTAATGCACTGTATCACAGTACTCGAGATGAAGGATAAAAGCAAAACTAAAAAGAATACTAAACCTTCACTCATAAAAACCTCTCAATGTTTTTGCCTGTATGTTTATCAGCTACATTTGTATAAATGCCACACACAACCTAACTCACAAGGCTCTGTGGATTCAAAATCTCAAAAAGTAACCAAGAATAAAACTTGTTCCAGCCAATGCTATCAAAAGTTAGGTCTTTGAGTAGCATCTGACCATGTGGCTATCTTGAAGAATTTAACTCTGGATTGACAGAAACAGCAGTTTCCAAGAAGCATTTAGAGAATACGTATTTACAAAGTATCATTAGTGGACTATGATAATATAGTACACTACTATATTATCTACACTACTTCCATGCGGCCACATGTAGAAGTTTTAAGAAATTTCTGCTTTGTTTGACATGACCAAAACATATTTGTTGATAATTTGTCAAATCAGCCTCTGCCAGTAACAGCATTAAGAGAGAAAATGTTAGCACTCTCTATAATCTCTTTGCTGCTACCATCAGTGTGTTAAATTATTACAGGAATTTGGTTAGCCTCATTTTTTTACCAGGAAAGGATAAAGTAGAAAACCTCTGTTTTAAAATATAGCTCTGTGACTGGACAATGGTTAAATACCTGCACAATGAACATTTACTTCTCAAGTTCTATAGTAACAGAGTTTCTTCTGAACAGGAGAAAAAGATCACCTTGTACAATACCAAAATAATCAGGAAGCCATCTGGATAAATAAGACAGTTAAGGTGTAATTTCTCACTAAAACTAAGCACTCACAGCTCCATCTGAAGTCAGCCTTAGAAGCCCAAGACTTCAGAGCTTCAAAACACAGGTCACTGCTTACTTATGCTTCACTGATGAAACAGTTCCAACCTGGAAGACTCCTTTCTGACCTAAATCTATTTCTGGTCTAGCTCAGCTCAGACTAAGATACTCTGTGAAGTACTCATAAGGCTTATAAAGTGTGCAAAAGAGAAAAACTGAAATATTTCGTTTTCTTGGGGGAGGGGTGGGGGGAAACACCACACACACCAAAAAAAAACCACAAACCTGAAGGCACGTATCTTTGAAGTATGACTGGGCTGCATCAAGAGGAGTGTGGCCAGCAGGTGGAAGGAGGTGATTCTCCCCCTCTACTCTGCTCTGGTGAGACCCCACCTGGAGCACTGCATCCAGTTCTGGAGCCCCCAGGACAAGAGGGACGTGGAGCTGCTGGAGCGTGTCCAGAGAAGGGCCACGAGAATGATCCGAGGGCTGGAGCAGCTCTGCTGTGAGGACAGACTGAGAGAGTTGGGGCTGTTCAGTCTGGAGAAGGGAAGGCTCCGAGGTGACCTTATTGTGGCCTTCCAGTATCTTAGGGGGACCTACAAGAAAGCTGGGGAGGGACTTTTTAGGCTATCGGGTAATGACAGGACTAGGGGGGATGGGGCAAAGCTGGCAGTGGGCAGATTCAGGCTGGGTGTGAGGAAGAAGTTCTTCCCCATGAGAGTGGTGAGACCCTGGAATGGGCTGCCCAGGGAGGTGGTTGAGGCCCCAGCCCTGGGGGTCTTTAAGGCCAGGCTGGATGAGGCTCTGGGCAGCCTGATCTAGTGGGAGGTGTCCCTGCTCATGGCAGCGGGGTTGGAACTGGGTGACCCTTGTGGTCCCTTCCAACCCTGACAGATTCTGATTCTATTGTAGCAGAGAACTTAGTAGTGTTGACTTAATGGTTGGACTTGATGATCTTAAAGGTCTCTTCCAACCTAAAGGATTCTGTGATTCTATGACTTCTACATTATATTGGATTTGACACATCATGCATTTTCCAACTCAATTGACCAACATGATGGAGTAGCAAAGTTTGAGTAACGCTAAGCATCTCCCTGACATACATATGGCAAATTACTATTTCAGACCTCTCTTTGCAAAGTAGAATAGCCTGGGAGATCATCATTCTATTTTTCATGTAAACATATAGAAAGAGCATCAAATCTTCTCTGACTTCTGGGAAACAGTCTTGCCAAAATTCTGCCATTAAGCAGGAACTATGAATTAGAGCATTGGATCAGTGCCCAGAGAGGTTATGGTCTCTCTCTGAAAATATTCAAAACCCACCTGGGCATGTTCCTGGGGAACCTGCTCTAGGTGAACCTGCTTTAGCAGGGAGGTTGGACTAGATGATCCCCCTGAGGTCTGTTCCAATCCCTATCATTCTAGGATTACACTCACTAGAGTAACAGGCTTCCATGTTCCAATGTCCACCTCAGGGCGGGGGCGGAATTCCAAATGTGGAATGATAGTCTCTATGTAATTTATTGCTATGTATATGCATTCTGTGTTGAGAGTGTAGATGAGATAAAAGAAAACAGCTTTAAAAACCTAAATACAGAAATGCTGCACTGAAGAATTAAGTGAACTCTGTAACACGTCAACAGGCATACTGATAAAAAAAAAGAACAGCAGAGGAATGACCTATAAAGGCATGAATGCATTAAGCACTTTAAAAGAAATTATGTAATACCAAACATTTTCTTTCCACTGTCTTCTCAAAGATGGGCTATTTCTGTGATGTATATTGCTCTCATCTTGCCACTTCTTTCATTCATCCTAGTCTTGAAAAGCTGTGTTAAATTTCCCAAAGCTCCTCATTCAGTAACCATGCCTGTAACAACATATTTATGTGTCTCTGCTGTAACAGTTATTTCAACAAATAAACCACATAGTACTTAACAAAACTACAACTACATGAAAACAGAAGCATTAAAAGCCAATTCAACATCTTAAATGGCTGACCACAGCCTCTAGTCATTCATCTGTTAGTCTTCCCTCACTGTCATCTAATCAGTTGATTAGAGGGGGGTTGTAGAATTTATAATATCTCTACAAATGAGAAACATTTAATTGCTTATTCTTGCATGCTTTCTACAATATACTACAGACATTAAAATGAGCATAACACACTTAACCTAATAGAACAGCACATTGTAAAGAAATCTAACTTTAGTGGAACTGTTCATAAAAGACTTGGTCACATTTATATATACATAAAAATATGCATTTTACACATACACATTTATATAGTCATACCCCAGGAATTGAAATACAGAATACAGTGGGGCAGAGAGTACTACTGATGTATTGCATAGAATTTTAAGATAAACAAATAAATTTCCAATATGGAAAGAAGTCCTGAATACTATAAAGACTTGCGAAAGTAAGATACCTGAAAGAAAAAAGGGAATCAAGCTATTAACTGGTTTTGGATTTGACTTCACAATATGAAACAAAATCTAACACTAAAACGTAAAATATTTACTTCCTGTCAAAACAGAAAAAAAAGGCAAGAGTTTCAGTATCATCTTTCCCCTTCCCCTAGCTAATGTCAGTTCAACTGACATTTTTATATTCCATTTTTGACAGAACTATATTTTGCTGAAAATTACTTATCAAAAATGGAATTCCATCCTATACAGTACAGAAAGGCAAACAACACTTATGAAATCTTACAAACCACCTAGAATCTTTCACTTTTGAGTTGGAAATTGAAGTGAGACAAATGAGACAAGCTCCTTCCAACCTTCACGTGAAATACTCTTGTTGGGGTTTGTTTACTGTTTGTTTTTTTTTTTAACTACAAAAAAAGTGAAATTTTAGCAGCAACAACTAAAAGCACAGAGGATGCTGAAAAAAATTCATAGAAGAGAATGGAGTTTGACTTAAAGGCAGGTAATGAGATCGATTTTATTTTTTTTTAGGCTGGATAAAGATCTAGTTACTAAGCTCCTAAGTTCACAAAAAGCTCTATGGCCTGCTTTCTCCTCTTGTTTTAAAGTCATGCAAAAAGGCTCCAGCACTTGCCCTGTTCTCACAAAATAAATTGCACTAAAGATTATGCATTAGAAGTCTTCTATCAGACACACGCTCCATAACATAGGCAATGACACAGAAATCAAGTCTAACTGGTGCCATAATAAAAATGGAATGTGTGCAAAGGAGCCCTGCCAAACAACAAACCCCTGCACTGCAAATAGACACCATCCTTTAATTTCTTCATTGCCACTTCTTTTCTAATCTAATTCACTTCTTCCCAGCATTTATACTGTTTACCTTTCACATGCCTCCCAAATCAGGTAATAGAATTCAATTTTTACAGTCGTTTTAACATCCCTATTCCCAGTGATGCAATGACTACATAGAAATTATTGCACAGAACTTAAAGAACAAGGTAATTCTGGCAACAAAAATGCCTGTATCGAGATTTTGTATTCTTCTTACACAAGCATACATTTGGGGGCAAAATTAAGTTTGGCAGCTTACCTGTCACAATTCTTACTTTGGATAACAGCTTTCCAAATTTTAAATGGGTATAGTATTTTCCTGAAATAGTTACTTGGTTTAACTTAGTTTCAGACAATGTCAATCCATTTACTGTCAGGCAAACCTATACAGGGAACTGTATCTCATTTATAGTACAGGTTAAATACATTGTCTTATTAACATTGGGGGGAAAAAAGCTTTCTAGCATTACAACAGAAACAAGCATTTTAAATTATCACATTAACCCTTGGACTCCAAAAACAACACTACTTAACAAATAAGTAGCCTAATACCAAGATTAGTTTTCTGCCTGTGATATGTCACAAAGTACATTATGGGTTATATAATGCACTATATGTTTATACTGGCTCAGATTATTTCACCTGTTCTCCCCTGGCATTGCTAGCACTACAAGACGGGTCCATTTTAGACTTAGTTTATTCACGCATCTCCCAGCTTTTCAAAGCAGTAAAGCACTGACAAGAACTGATGCTTTCCTTTCTTGGATACAGAAAAAGAATCTAGACAGAGACATTTGCCTTTTAAGAACAGAATACAACATTCACAAATTAATATCTGGGGAGAACACATGTTGCTCAAAGAAGCTAAAAATAGCACAATCAACAAGCATATGTTTAACTGGGAACCTTCCTAGATTCTAAAAGTAACATTATTATTCAAATCCAGTGTGGATATGAGTACTCAAAAGCTGAGGGCTTTTTTTTTTTTAATTGCAATGGAGCAAGCATATTCAAAGAATCTGCATATAAAGTGAATACCACACACTCCACACTGAACTAGACAGATTCCCTCCCTGTTTTAAGTTCTCATTCCCTCTACCATGATATTTTTCTATTCTTACAAATTTCTCACCACACTATAGGTAAAATCTCATTTCATCCAAAGTAAAGATTTTTTTTTATTAGCATTATTATTGCTTATTATCTGCTTGTGTAAAAAAAAAATCTTCAAGAAGGGAACTTAGTATGGCACAGCAAGTGTTAACCCTCTCTAGTTCTTAAAAATATTTACTGCTTTAATAGTCCTGCAAACCATGTTCCCTTCATAAATCTAATAAATCAGGTTAGTGGACATACATTAACAAAATCACCTGCTCATCTGGATCACTAGGTTGCTTTATATGGAGTGGAGCAAACCACTTTTGTTCCACAATCCTCCTCTCCTAGTTTTGTCCTTATTATCTGCCTTCAGATCACAAGAAGCATGAGGCAGAGGATCACCTCACCTCTTTGTCAAAGCTGGTAACAGGATCTGGCATAACTAAGCCTGCAAAACTGTGTGGCCTCTGAATACTACAATAATAAAAATAGTCCAGATAGACATTTTAAGTTGCTAAGTCAAATTACACATAAACAACACTCCTTGTATAGAGTGGAACATTTCAAAACTACATCCTAGAGTCCTAGTAATGACCTCTCCCACTTGCGGAAAATACTACAAAATCCACAAGCCTTCCAGCCCTCTAAACAAAACTTACATGGTGCTGAAGTTTTGACACATAGCACAGGTATGCATTTTACTTCTAATGGATCAGTATGAAGTAGTTTACAACGAGTGCTGCCACCTCCATAATAGATGCACTGCATCTCTCCTGATATTAAAATATTTTCATAAGTTTTAGGTCAAAGTGCCACACAACTACACAGGAACATCATGTTTTCAGCTTCAGACATCTGGTGACATGCTTAAAGAGTGTCAGATGAAGACTGTAATCTAACCAAAAGCTTGAGGCCAGAAGACAAACAGAAGCAACCTGTAATTAAATTCTGAAGAGTCTAGTGATTTGTTTTTAAAATATTTTACATCAGTGTAGTATTTTCTACAGGATCTGCACTGAATTTAACCAGTATTTTTAATTTTTAATTTTATTTTATTTTTTTTTTAGAAAAGAATGACCTAATTACTTTAGTTCAACATCATATCCATTTAAATTCTTAGAAATAAGCCCAAATAAACCAAAATCATATGATCAGGTAAAAGCAGACATCCAACAATCAACATCAGTTTAATTATATGGACAAAGAGCCCTCTACTTTCACTGATGTTGATAGCTAAAACACTGCTATGGTTTTAAGACATATCATTTATTCTGAGATTAAGTGAAATGTCATTTCCATCAAATTTCAGAGTATACTCTCATTTACCTATAACCTTTAGAACCATCAATTTTAGAAGTCACAAGCATTATGTTTTTTCTACACCACTTAAAATCCAAAGAGTCTTTTACAAACCAACAGAAACTACAGTCGTACATTCACTGCTGAAAACAATCCATTCCTTGGACCAAAACTATATGTTCCAAGGAAAAGACAATTCAGTCTGAGAAACACATTATGAAAAACCCCATATTCAAAATAGTTCCTCTACTTTTTGTTCAGAAACTTTTTTTAATGAGCTGAGAGAATATAAATACACAGGAGATATGACTTTTAGAAGTCTGTTTATATTGCCCGAAGCTTTTACAGAATTTTTACCTCTGACTGAAGCTATCATTACCTTTCTCTCCACTTCTAACAAATATTTTTAAAATAAAAGCTCCAGAGCTCAAGTCTTCAATCATAGGAAAAGCATCCTGAAAAAGTCTGGGCACTGAGCTCTAACACATGTTGTCTCAGACTAGATCAGTTAGGCAATTGCTTTAAACAAACTGTCCCAAACCAATATTCATCCCCCTCAGCCAGTATGAGTAATAATAGCTTTATCCGCAGACTTCATAAACTTCCCAAAAGTCTCAGAAGCCCAAATTAAAATATTTTTTAAAAAAAAGGTAATTTCAGACTGGTTCTACCAAAATTAGTCAGTAGTTCTGTCACAGTCCAGCACCTGTAACATTTTAAGGCAGCAAGATGTCATCCAAAGTCACGGCCTTACCATCATCTTTGCCAACCTGGTGGTTCACTGCCCCATCCTCAGCAGCCAGGCAGCCCAAGGCAGCCAGCCAGCCAGGGCCCCAGCACAGCCAGTGCACAAAGAGAAAACCCGAGTACAGTACAGAGGACATCAGGTGTGCTTCTGGAGCTCACCTTCTAGCAGTGTCACATAAAGGGAATCCACTTAACCATTCTGGAAAAGATAGTTCACTTTCCAAAGTGTATTCTTCATTCAGCTGAAATGCTGAAGTGAACAAAACCATATTCACCAAAGGACATAATGAAAATGATATTTAGTATGCTAACGGAAAACAACCTCACTTTTAAAACTCTTCAGTATTCAATTTTTACCTAAAATATCCTTTCTGCCCAGCAAAATACCTAAAAACACTTAAAATGGTTTAGGGTCTGGAGCTATTACTGCCTGCTACTGACAACCTGTCCTCAACATAGCTCAGGTACCTCACAGTGAATCTCCTCTCAGATTTTAAAGTTTGGATTTATTATCACTGTCAAACCATTTCCTCTAGATAGTAAATACAGTCTTAAAAGACTAAATAAAAAATATTGATTCCCCAAAACACTTAACCTGCTCTGATTCGTTTTGATTTTTAAAAAGTGGTAAGCAATATTAACTTAGCTTCAACAGAGATTAGGTCAGATCAGGTACGGTTTACATCACCTTCACTTCATATCGAGTCATAATGTAGATGTAAACACTGTGCAATGTCGCTCAGATACCATCACTGAAATAATCATGCAACCAGATACACTCTAAACCAAACTGGCATGCCCCACCCATCTCAAGAGCACAAGTGCTAAATGATGCTGAATGAAAGTGCTTAAGAGCCTGGAGCTCCACCCACCATCACAGAAACACAGAATCATTCTGGCTGAAAGAGACCTTCAAGATCATCAAGTCCAACTGCTAACCCAGCATTGCCAGGTCACCACTAAACCATGTCCCTAAGCACCACTTCTATATGTCTTTACTCACCACTTCCCCGGGCAGCATGTTCCAGCGCTTGACAGCCCTTTCAGTGAAGAAATTTTTCCTAGTACCTAAACTAAACTTGCCTTGATGCATCCTCACCCTCCAACACACCCAACTACACCCCTTGAATCAACTCACGATGTGATGTGATGCACCTCTTAACAAGAATCTATTAGTGCAGGACTTGACCAATTAGTTACTCAGCAGGTTTACTCTCTTACAGCACACAATTCAAGTCTGGAGTCTTTTCTGCAGTACCCTTCAGCTGTTGCAGGAAGAAATATTAGAAGATATTTCAAAACTGGATAATCTATTTCTTTGTGTATAAAAATCAAACAGACAAGCCTATGAAATTCTGGGTTTACCTTGCTTTTTTAAAGCATGTAATCAATTGTAAGGATACATTTTACTTTTGTACGCAGATAGCAGAGGCAAGATTAAAATCTATTCACTTTAAGCTGTTAGTTTTTCTCACTTTAAACAACATAAACCCAAAGACATAGTCACATGGACAGTCAATAAAGGCAGAAGTTTATATACAGCTTTATTAAAGGAACTGTAGCCATAGAAATTATAAGATGTTCTGATTATCCCCACAATTTCTACATGAAAGCACGAAACAATTTGTTAACTTATTTTTTATTAGAGTTATTACTAAAAGCAATCAGCTTGAAATAATGTTGTTTTTATTAGGGACTGTGTAGCAATCTCTTGGGAAAAAGCAAATTAAAATTAATGTATTAGATGTTAATTCAAGAGACACTGTTGCTTTAAAATAGTGTGCAACTTTACAAACATTAAAGTTCCTTCTCCTATGTTTATATATACAGAGAAGAGAAGCCAGGGGATTAGGTAAACCCTACTCACATCCAGAATATGATGTGCAGCCTCAACATATAAAAAAAAAAAAAAATAATAATTTTTGATTAAAAATTTCAATTTAAAAAAATAAATAAATCTTAGCTATTATGTTCATTGAAAAGCATCTAAATAAGGAAATAAGTTTCCAAGACAAATAATACCTCTTCCTGAAATCATCTAAACTTTTCACTGACTCTGATATCAAATTCCTTATTCAGGTCTTTTTTGTGCAAGTGTGTATCTGACCACACACTAACCTAAAAAACTGCCCTGTGAGCTTTCTTTAAAAATGATGCATAACTCAATAACAAACATAATGCCATCAACTGGAAGTCATAGAATCACAGAAAGGTTTGGGTTGGAAGGGACCTTCAAGATCATCTAGTTCTGACCCTGCTGCCATGGGCAGGCACACCTCCCACCACACCAGGTTGCACAAGGCCCCATCCAAACTGATTTTGAACACCTTCAGTGACGGAGCATCCACAGCTTCCCTGGGCAACCTGGGCCAGTGTCTCACCAACCCCATAGTAAGAAACTTCTTCCTAAGTGCCAACCAAAATCTACCCTCTTCCAGTTTAAACCCATTACCCCTCGTCCTATCACTACAAGCCCTTGTCAAAAGTCCCTCCCCAGCTTTCTTGTAGGCCTCCTTCAGATACTGGAAGGCCACAAGGTCTCTCTGGAGCCTTCTCTTCTCTAGGCTGAACAACCCCAACTCTCTCAGACTGTCCTCGTAGCCTCCTCTGTTCTTGCTTCAACAGGTCCATGTCCCTCTTGTGTTAGGGGCTCCAGAGATGAATGCAATACTCCAGGTGGTCTCATGAGAGCCGAGCAGAGAGACCAACTGCCTGGCCATCTCTTAGCAGGTAAGGATAGATCCCAAGGATTTCTTGGCATTTGCTGTTTTCCCCTACTAACTGGAAATTGGAAATATAAAATTTTTTTTCTTCCACTCCTGGAATCACTTCTAATCATTCAGTTAGCAACTCAAAGATACCAAAGTTTTCCTACAGTACATATCATTTAAGTTAATATTAAAATTTTATCACTTAAACCATATAGGCAGAGTCAAAGCTGCACACTTGGGGCAGCATTTTCCACTTTTAGTAAATTAAAACTTTATTATATCCTAGGGACACATTCCAGCTAAGCATCTAAAATTATTTTTGCAAACATCAAAACTGTGAAGTCTTTAGTGTTGTTTTCTCTTAGGAACAACAGATCTATAAGACAAATTCTACTCTTCCGACTCATGAAAAGACAACACTGCAACTTACACATATAAGGCAGCAAATGAAAACCAGCAGGTTTTAGTCAGGTAAAATTTTGTATGGCTTTAAACCAAAAACCAGAACCTCTCTCAATTGAAGACATCGTTCCTTAAGCATATAATCCACACCTCTCTAAAAAGAGTACAACATAACAAATGGTGACTGAAGACAGCAGAAAAATAACATTACCATAAAGGACACAAGGAAAAAAACATGCATTAAAGTTGAGAGCCATAAGTGATATTAAAATAATGGGAACATAACAGCAGCCGCCCACTGTTTCTGATGCTGAAGGTATCTTGAAGTCTTTGTATATAAATGTATTGGGAACAGAAGAAAACTAACACAAAAAGCTGGGAAAAATTCACAGAAATTAATTTATCAGAAGTGTATAATGAAAGCATTAAAAAAATTCCTTCATGTGGAAAAATGTTTGCACCACATATAGACAGAACTTGAGATACTTTATCCTAACTATACTGTTCTTGTGATTTAAAAGGAAAATGTTTTCCTTCAGTCCTTAAAACCCAAGTAGTTTGTCAACTTCATTATGAAACCACGTTTACAGTATGATAACCTAGAAAATGTAAAAACAGCATACAACATCTGCCTGTTGACCAGCAAACTCACTTTAAAAAAAGTGATGTCACATCACTTGTAGCCAAAGGATTCACCATATCTGAAAGTACCTAAAGTGCTCTGCATCTATGACCACTATAGGTCAAAGAAACCTGCATCAAGTAATTTCTGTCCAGCAGAATACCCATGCATAATCACACTTAAAATGAGCTTAACAGAGTTCATACTAGTAAAAAAAATTACAAGATACTTAAACAAAGAACCACTCTAGTATATGTCACTTTATTTTTGTAATTTTGTCACCATTTGCAAATAGGTGGGGTTTTTTTAAAGTCGTATCTGTCTACACTTAAAATAGAAAATTAATTCAACACCAGTAGTGCTAATCTCATCAATAGTAGCAAATTTAAAGTTAGTCACCTTTTTAGTTTAACAAATAAGAGCCAAATCATTACATAAAAATGTGAAAGGTATCATGAAAAATTAATTAAATATAACAAGAAAGAAAATGCCAAATATTTGCTTGCACAAAGGGGAACAAAACTGTATTATATATTTATTCCTCAGTATACAAAGAGAAAGATGAAACAACACCACACTAGACCTGTATCTAACAGTTGTAGTGACAAACCACTCAAATTCTGGCCAGTTTGTTATGTTATGCTACAATAGTTGATGACGTTACAGTACTTCTCATCACTCTTCTGGCTTGGTGATGAGATTCGCTGTTTTTTTCTCCACTACACATTAGCAGTTCTGATATGTAAATTAAGTAGTGAAGCTATAGACAGACAAAGTGATTCCCAGGACTCAGGAGTGCAGCTGCACATGTGTGTCTGTCCTGCAAGTGATCCATGGGGCAAGGGACCTTTGCCAGTTGCACTAAATTTGCACTTACTGGAGTTCTGAAAAACCAGGCAGTATTTCCCATTATGCATCAGCTTGCAGGAGGGGTGCCATGATAGGATAGCATCAGCAATTCAAGCACTTTGTTATTTCCAAAAGGGGGCCTGGCAGAAGGTGTAAGCATTGACTGGAATGGAAACATACCTTTTGTGATTTTTAAATATTATGATTCTAATGTTGAAATCCCAGACGTAATGGCCACAAGCCAAGTAAACACACCTTGCTACAATAAAAGAAAAAAGCTTTTAAAAGCTTAAAATGTTAACATAAGAATCACTTAAAAAAAACACCCTGATTCATCTAGAACACTGTGAACATCTAGGCCTGCGTCCAAAACCATCCAAGTTATTAGACTGCCTCCCTCTATTTTAACAGGCTTTGGATAACGCTCTCTGTTTCTGTAACTCTCAAACAGACTAATACATGCAATATATCATCTCAAAGCAAACTGAACTCAACACATTTCAGTGGCAGCACATTCATTTAAACAGACCCATGCATACTATATATGGCAATAAAGTGTTCCTCTCAACGATGCAAACCTGATGTATTCTCAGGCTATAAATACCATCAGGATTCAAAATGGGCCCTTCCTGACCAATACATCTCTGACAGGCATGGAAGATAGGTATCTTTCTTTCTCATTTACTCAGCTAGCTATATTATTGGTAAAAGTGCTACCAAACTTCTGTTGCATTTCCACCTTCCATTGTTACCCAAAATGACCTACATGCCATAGACAAAGTGTTTACACTTATAAACCATGAGGTCTAATCTGGAATTTGTGTATTTAGCCCTCTGTAAAGTTGACATAAATGCCAGTCTACTCTTGTGATCTGACAGAGTTTTGCACTCACTTTGAGGCTGGGTGGAAGAGTCAGGCAGTAGTCCTGCAAGGAGAAGCAAAGAGTTGGACTTGATGATCCTTATCGGTTGCTTCCAGCTTGAGACATTCTGTGATTCTAAGCCTTCAACTATGCTGCATATGAATTCTCTACAGAAAAACAGCATTTTATGATTGCTTTTAAAAGTATAGTCCCTTCTCTTTTATCTCTGAGGTGAAATGTGAGGAGAAAAAAATATTTTTTAACCATTAACACCTACAAATAATGTTTCAGCAATCTTTCCCTTTCATGCATGTAAAATACATAATTAAATTAAATAAAATAATGCAATGTGACCAGGTATGTCTAATAGAAGTGAAAGGATACCCCGCCCCCTAATTTTATCTACAGTTATTTTACTTTTACATTTCACTATGTTCTCTGGAACTGCTGCCTTACAATCTCACACTACAGAATGCCTCACTGCTGCTAAACTACAGCCTGATCTTGCTAAGGAATTATTGCCAGCCAACCCTAAATTTCACATAAACTTCTGTCTATCTGAGCTGGATTCCACAGAATAACAAATCCAGTCTCTGAAGGAACAGTGACCATTGCTCTGTA
>NW_008630171.1:378-5635 GCF_000691845.1 Merops nubicus | reverse complement strand
CTGCTGACTACAGATTACTGACTCTTTTTAGGATCTGTCCCTGGAATGACACTCGATGACTAAGATTCACAACCCACCTTCTTGCAATAATACAGGACAGACATGGACTATTATTGCTTTTTAATTATAATCATTAGCTCCTGTCCCTGCAGAGATTATACTTAGGACTAGAGGTCTCTCAATTTTCAGCATTTCTGTCTCTAGGGCTGTAAAGTGCCCTCATTCTGCATTCAGAAATCTCACTGCATCAAAACTACATACATAGATCACTGTTATTTAAAAGCTTTTCGTTCCAAATTACAGACATTTCTTCTACATTTCTTCTATTGCGGTAAACTGGAAAAAAAAAAAAAGTGAAATCTAATGGTTTCCAACCAGCACTGACAGGTTTGCAAATCTGTAAGAGTTGCAAATTCTTTCTGAGTGCATATTTTCTCCTTAAATGTATGTGTTGCATAGCCTTGCAAATAAGTATGATGCTGGATCAAAATAACATTTTGGCCAAGATTGTTTGGTTTACAGCTTAAATCCCTGTCCATACGTTTTATTTCCTGCATGCATAGCCCATTTTAGCACATGTTTATAAAATGTTAAATCCATTATGAGCTCCAGAGAGCAGAAAGCATCTTCCTCTTCACAGCATGGGAAAACAGCAACACACACCTCTCCATACCAGTGCCTTTATTTGCTTGTAGAAACACCATCTACATAAAGAACTGTGAGTATCTTTTCTTTGGTCCTTGACCTCTCCACCATGTCCACCTCTCAACTGGCAACTTGTCTGGTGGGATGCTCGCAGAGTAATTACATGCAGACCACTTGATAGCCACGAGACAGGAATAATTCGGTGCCTTCAGCCAGGCTGCGCATGTGACCAACAAGCAAAACGCATTACAGTCCACTGCTAATCCTCTGAGCCTTCCAGTTGTTCACACACTCCTGCTCAGCCCATCCTCAAGACAGTCAAGGTGAAGTTTCCACATACAGATTTAAACGAAGGGCTCTCCTGTGTTATGCATCCACACGCACCCTCCAATGTGCTCTCATATTTTTCTCAATATATAATGCTTTGGTTTGAGTTTGTTTCTTTGATTTTATTTGGAAAGGACATTTATGCAGGTATTGCTATGAAATTAGTGAGCCTAGCTCTACAAGAGCCAGCTTAGTAGAAATGCTGCTTCTTTTAGGGAACACTTTTTCCCACATACAAATTTTCTCAGGCTTCAGCAGTCTGGGTAAGGTTTCTTAACTTTTCAAAGTAGACTTATGCAAATATTGTACACCCAGTAAAATCTCAATTTTATTTTTCTACTCAAAACAAATGGGAATGTTGCTTGGTTCTACTGACCAAATCTAGCACTGCATCATTTATTAAACTTCCAAAATATGTAGACCAATGTCAAAGAAAACTATTATAACTTGTAATTTCAGGCTAGCAACTGCTATCTAATTATAATGTAATTTCATTTTATATGAATACAAATCCTGGGGAGGAAAAGCTCTTCAAAACACTGAAATCATTCCAACAGGAGCACAGCAATACAGGACACATTCTACCTGCTAGAGACATGAAGGCATAAGGTACAGAAGGGGTACTACTCTATGGGGAACCAAGGAGCAGTGACACAGGGTGCGGTGTCACATTCTTCAAAAGGGTACAAATTTCACTTCATCCTGCACTAATAGGTGTCATAGCACCAGACAATCTCAGCATGAAATGCCTTTCAAGAGCATAGAAAAAGTAGTAGAAGATCCATATAATCAAAAGAACTACAGAGCGTATAACATACATTTAGCCACTATGTGTACAATGTACTTCACTGTGAATATTTGTTTTATTTTTTTGTTATTTCCAGAAAAAAAAAAGAAGAGCAACTAATAGTCCAGTCTGCTGAACTTCAATTTCACATTCTACTTTTTCACATTCACACAGACAGGAATGAGTCGGTCAGGGGATAAAGGAAAAGCACAAAGAAGACAAGTTCTTTACCAGTATCTTAGCAATCCTAAAAATGTAGATGTAAACAGTGAGGAGGAAAACAGCATTTGTTACATCTCTGCAATATGACTGTGGCTAATTTTAGAAGAATTGCATCTAAAACTATATACCACATTTAATAAAGGAATATGAGGACTTCAGCTGTAATAACTCTCACATTACATGAAATGCTGACAAAACAGGTCAAGATTTACATTTTTCTTTTTGACAGATTTTTTTCATAATGTCATCTCATAAAGCAAGCACAGAGCACAAAAATCCTGAAAATTCAGCAAACATTTTTAGTACGTGATTAGTATTAATTTTTCATCCATATACAATGACATACAATGGATATGGAATTTTAAGGGACAACATTTATCATTCTGTTCCCAGAAGTTTTCATAATCTTGACTACAATACCTTCACTTCACTATCTCCAAGAAGAAAGAAAAAAAAAACTACAGTGAAATTTTATACCATTAAGTATTAAACTGTTTATACCATGTTTTTAAAATCAGACTTTAAATTCAGTGAGTTAAGGAGGGGAAAAAACCCTCCGAACATTCTAAATCCTTTTGTGCAGCCATTAAAAAGCATTACAACCCAAAATCAAGTTGATAATCACTGATAAGTCTGAAGAATACAGTGCTGTACTTAGAAAATAGCAGGGGAGGAAAAAAATACTAAACACAAACTTCTGGAGTTCCTTGCAATAATATATGTAGACACAGGTGTTAGCACAGTAACACTGTGAATTATTCACATGTACATGTGAATTATTCAATAAGAAGCCACTGAAAGTAGACATGAGAAAGATTTCCTTTAGCGCAGTCACTGGGACCAATCTTTGTAGATGGTGAGATGATGTTGGGTCATCCAATTCTGCTACAGCCTGCGGAGCAGCAGAAGAGGCAGCACAGGGAAGGAAAGGTCCTAACATGCAGGAAACTTCTCCCGTCTGCAGCAGCAGGAACTACTTCCTGTAAAATTCCTTTTGCTAGCAGGTCCAATATAGTTGACATAGGACAGATATATATATATATATATATGCATCAACATTTTTCTCCTGCAGCATGGGTAGCCTTTCCCATGTTACCATGCAGCACAAAGCATGCATTTGACAATAGCAGTTTAAGACATTTTCAGTTGTTACTTTAGTTAGCCTTTGTACCCTAAATATTAGAAAAGTCGTTTGCAATAAGTAGGTACTCCTTACACGCACAGAATTCCCTCCGATTCCTCATACAGTATGCTAGGAATGCAGTGCAGGATCACCCCTTCAAAGTTCTTCTTCACCAGAGGCTTCAAAATCCTTACAAATGGAACAAATGCAATCTAAAAAGAGACTTATATCTCCCCCTACCTGCAGACTCTTTTATCCTCTTGCCCCAGAGAATTATATTCATGGACAGAGGTACTCCAGGTCTCAAACCTGAAATTAACTCAGCTGTTAAAACCTGACATAGCAGTATGTCAAATCATTCAGTCTGGAAGTGTTGAAACGTCTGGATGACACCTGCTATTTAACAAGCTGATATATCTACCTCCAGGAGTTTTAGATATAATTTGGATATGGCTTTCTGTACTGGTTAAAAATTATCTGCTTTAACTATGTCCCAAGAATGGACTATCAGACCAACAATACCCACCAAGACACGATGCATAAGAAGTCTGTGAACAAGTCCCTAACTTTTCATTCTCTCCTCTCAAGGAAAGAAGCACAAGGTGATACCCTGTAGGATTTTCTCTTCCATCAAGATCCCTGATAGCCATGGCAGATTTGCCTTATGATGTGGAGAGGAAAATGCTAAATACAGGCAGAAGACACTGAAGGTAAATCTTAACTACCCACCCATTCTTGAAAATCACCTTTTACCGTTGCAGGAAATGGTCTTTTACATGATAGTTATTATTACAAATTCATTTGAGCTTTGTCATCATACCTGGCTGACACCCCTCTAAGAAACCTCAGGTTTGGTTTTTGAATGAAAGAAAAATTGCTTATAGAGACGTGACACTGCCTGGTAGGTTTCCTGAAGCTTAAAGCTGAGTTAAAAGCTTCTACTTGTTCCTTATCTCTAGCAATCACTTCTTCCATAGGTAGGCCAAGTTCACCATAACCGCTCTGCCTCCAGCTGGAACGTGGAGGTTCATTTCGGCAATCCAAACTGGACGCCCACCTCACTAAACCCAAATACACAAACTATCCTAACTTCTCTCACTCTGCTTCTGGTCTCCCCTAAGTGTTAGATCCTTCGTACAGCTGGGTTATGTGCTGCATCAAGTGTGTCCAGGGGGGAGGGGACAGGAGAAAGGGGAAGACAGCTCACTGTACGTCAAAGCAAGCCAGCAACCTAGCAACCATATATTAAAAGGTGTGTGTGTTTTTGTGGGTGTCTGTGTGCCAGGAATAACTGAAGCAGATATTATTCCATTTGTAATCCAAAAAATGTGAAAAGGGAAGGGGAGAAACTCCAGCTGCTGGTCTATTTTGGGGTCTGTCAAAATCCACTTTCACAAATACAGTCTTAACACTTTCTATACCATATATGTTACAGAAAAGTGAAAGTCTGTACCTAAGCAAATCTTACCTTCGGTTTGAAGAGAGACCCTTCAAACCACGGCCCAACCTTACTTCACATCCTACACTTTCTTCCAGCTGGTAATGTGCAAAAATCAAAGGGGTACAGAGGTTGTCTCAAAGATTTTGCACTTAGGTTATAAGGGTACTGATCTAGTAAGTACTGGACTACTTAGGAATGCAGTAAATACTTCCAGGTATCTTACATTTAATTTATCAAACAGAAGTGCCAAAGATTCTCTGAGAGTGGACCCAGCTTCAAAAAGATTTACTTGAGTGAGTTTACCTTTTCAGTTTTGCCAAACTTTCTCATTCCACAAGAGAACTGAAAGTTTAGATCACCAAATACACACTCAAACCCCACCACCATACATGGTCCTAGGATGCATATCAACTTCTGAACCACACCATCCCATAATGCTGGTGTGTGCCTTGCCGAGCGGGTGAGATGACACCAGGTGAAACTTTCATGCCATCAGATGAAAACAACTGTGTCCTTGTGTGGGCTGGGCGGGAGAGGGGGAAACAGGAGGACACATCTCAGGACTGCACCTAACACCTCAGCCTTTCAGCCACGCTCCCCTCACTGTGGCTCCCAACTAGCTCGTGGTGAGTCTATCACAAGAGCGGACAGCACACTGCCATCCAACACCAGCCGTACAGCGTCTCCTCCAGTGCCACCTCGCTCAGGTGTC
>NW_008630171.1:0-347 GCF_000691845.1 Merops nubicus | reverse complement strand
GGGCTTCGGCGGCCCCTCCTCCCCACCACTACCGCACCAAACCACCACCGGCATCAGGAAGGGAAGGGGAGGGGAGGGGGAGTTTACCTTGTTTTTGACCCCGCAGTGGCAGCAGACAGTCCACAGGTACTTGAGGGTCCTCCACAGCAGGATGATAAACAGTCCCCCAAAGAAAGTGACCATGGATGAGGCGAGGAAAGCCCACCACATGCGCTGTCCGCGGCTATCGCAGGGCACCTCCACGGTCACCGGGATGATGAGCGCATCCATCTTGGGCACATTGACGGGGGAGGAGGACGAGTCTGTGTTGAGATTGTTGGCGTTGATATTGTTACTCATTCTAATGC
>NW_008630170.1:6788-72740 GCF_000691845.1 Merops nubicus | reverse complement strand
AGGAGGAGGGGGTGTCAAGCCGGCTTTGTACCCTCACGCCCCCACTGCTCTGCATCCCCCCTGTGTAAAATCCTTTGTGGTCCCTTCGATTCCTTGGGGATGGCTCCGGGGCTGCCCTCCAAGCACAGCCCCATGTCTAGGCCAGGCTGTGTCTGCAGGGGGGGTCCCAGTCCCGAGCAACACCTCCACCCAGTTTTCCAGGCGTACAGAGACAAGGTCAGCTCCAGCACCCCAGGGTGCAGAGCAGGACAAGGCAGCACCCAGGTGGGTGAGGAGCTGGCCAGGAGCCAGCCCTGTGGGCATCAGGGCAGGGAGGGGATCCTGCCCCTCTGCCCCACTCTGGGCAGACCCCCCTGCAGTGCTGGGGCAGCTCTGGAGTCCTCAGCACAGCAGAGACAGGGACCTGCTGGAGCGGGGCCAGAGGAGCCCCAGCAATGAGCCGAGGGGGGAACCCCTCTGCTGGGAGCCCAGCAGGAGAGAGTTGGGCTTGGGCAGCCTGCAGAGGAGAAGGCTCCAGCTGGGGAGACCTTCTGGGGGCCTTCCAGGACAGCAAGGGTGTCTAGAGAGCCCCTAAAAAAGTGCCCACTAAAATAAGGGAGAACTTTTTTACACTGAGGATGGTGAGCCCCTGGCCCAGGCTGCCCAGAGAGTGGGCCGATGCCCCATCTGTAGCAACATTCAAGGCCAGGTTAGATGAGTCTTTGAGCAACCTGCTCTAGTTGCAGATGTCCCTGCTCATTGCAGGGGAGTTGGATGAGCTTTAAAGGTCCCTTCCAACCCAAAACTTCCTACAATTCAATGATTTTGTGAGGTCTGAGCAACACCAGTAGGCAGGAGACTGAGGCTTATAAATTTTATGCTTCTACTCCTGAAATAGGATAAAGAAAATCTAAAAAAAAAAAAGCCATTAGTAATCCACGATTTGGAGAACAGAGTCTGGACTTCATCCTTGTAGGATGGGCAGTCTCTGGGATTTCTTCTGTGAAAGAGCAGCCCAGCACCAGAATTCCTTGCCTGTTAGGTGTAATGTCCTGGCAGTGGCTTGAGCTGTGATGCTATCACTGGAAAAAGAACCAGGATTCTACGTAGTGTCATGATGCTGTGATAGTGGCTGAAGCAAGAAGAGTCTGTGAGTCACAGGGGTGACTCCTGCGGCTGGCTGCAGATTCCCACACCTCCCCCCCCTGTGCTAGCCACGACTAGTGGCCTGTGCCAGGCCTCTGCCAGGTCCCCAGCTGTGCTGTTGCTTGTTTCTTAGAAGTTCTAGGTTAAGAAGGTACAAACAAGTTCCCTGTCTTTACTTTTAGTAGCTCTAGTGCTTTGAAATATGCCATGTGCCCCAAACCAGTGGTCAAAGTGTGCTCAGACCATGACCCTCATGCGAGTTGCTGAGATTTGCATTTAGCATCCATTTGTGATGAAAAGGTGGCAAAAAGGGAGTTGTTTTCTCTCCTCAGCTGCTTTCTCTGAGGACATCACTCTGCAGCCTGCCTGAAGATTTACAGGGGCTGGGGCTGGAGGCAGGAGATGCTGGAGGCACCAGGAGATCGCAGTGGTTCATCTCCACCCTCTGAACTTCTGAGAGTGGCTTTTCTGGGTCATGTCCTCACTCTGCACCCACGACTTGGGAGTTGCTCTTTGGGAACCACCATCAGACTCTGAGAGGTCTGCCAAGGAGGGGACGAGCAGCCCCAGGGGAGCCAGACAGAGGAAATCTGTGCTCAGGATTCAGCTGAGCCAAGTGCTTTTTGGGGAAAACCCTGGGAAAACCCCTTAATCTGGGCTGCGATTTTCCACTTCAAGGTGGCAGTGATATCTCCAGACATGAACAGGCTGCTGTAAGGTTCCATTCATCCAAGCCTCTGTACATGGTTCATTTTTATAGCTCTGGGTAGGGGAAGTTGCTAAGCTGGAAGCTTTTTTTTAATTTTCCATTTTGTTCATTTTTCTATGCCTCATACCAGGCCTTTGCCATGTCCAAGTGGGCCTCACGAAAGCAAAATGCCAGTTTAAAGCTAGAGGAATTGGGAATTGAACTCTCTAGACAAGATGAAGTCCAGCGATTAGCACTGCCAGATCTGGTGATTTGAAAGGAAGAACTGAAAAACATCGACCTGGCTTAAGAAAGGTCTTTACATTTTGTTTTCTTTATCTGAAGCTCAAAATGAGCCTGTTTTGCAACAGCTGCTGGTGGACATGGGAAAACTGCGTCTCCAGAAATTCTGTTGCTCAGATGAAAAAATAATCAGCTGAGAGATGTTCTGGCTTGAACTTCTAATGCTAAGAGAGATTTTAATAAGATTTCCCCAGTTTGATGGAGTGGGCCAAAATCCTGTCAGGGAGAGGGCTGACAATTTAATTCTGGGTGATCTAGGGGTAGGGACTTGCCCTGGACTGATGCTGACATAAAATTAGCCATGATGTGTGTCCATCTCTGCTTCTTCTTTAAGTGTACCCCATGGAAATCTGAAGTTCTCCTGAAAGTGGGGTGTCCCCTTTGTGGTGCTCAGTCCATGCCCCGTCTCTACCATGATGTCTGCTCCCTCCAGCCAACCAAACCCAGTTAATTCTAGTGATAATACCAAGGTCATTTTTAGAGGGCATTTAGTCTTAAGGTCACTTTTCCTGTTATTTCTCTTTCTTTGCCACGTGGGAGCATGTTTTCTTAAAGATAAAACAGGGGTTTTCCAGAGCTATGTGGTTCCCATGGCTGAACCTTCACATGCAAAGCCAGCCACGCTGTGCTTGGACACATCTCCCCACCCTTCCCAGACAGTTCATTGCCTAAATACAACAGGGGAGTGATGGAAGGTGGAAATAGAAGGGATTTGCTTGAGGTCATGCAACTCCAGATGATGTTAGGACCTCACCTGAGGTTTCAGGCACTACTGTAGCCATAGGTTACCCTCCTGTTTCACTCTAGAGAAGTAGATGTGGGTTGTTCTGCTAAAATTGCTCCATTTCACTCTGATTTTAAGGTCTAGACATAATTTTGCTGTGTTGAAACGTCAGAAAGCTGAGAATCTGATCTCTGTGCTGTCCCTCAGCTTGGCTTCTTTCCTCTCTTGCTGTCTCCAGGTGTGAGGGTTTGGTCTTCATTTATAGCCCATTTCTCCAGCTCCACTCCACACCAGAACAACTGGATCTTCAGTTTTCTCCCTGGCCCTGCAGCCCTGAACAGCATCACTCCAAACAGCCTTCATATACTGCTGCTACAGAGACCTTGAGGTCTGGGGACCATAAACCATCTTCTCCCAGCTCAGTTCTTCCAGGGCTGTGCTGGGCCTGCCTCTGACCTTCTGTTCCCAGAAGATACCAGCTCAGTTCCTTGTTTCTCAACATTTGATGACATCGTGCCTGGTTTGGCTTGTTAAAATCCAGACCAGTCTTGAGCCAAGGGGAAGAGATCTGAGTCACTCTGAATTTCTCCAGAATAAATTGTAATAGACACCTATCAAAAGGACTTAAGGAATGAATAAGGATGACATAAGCTGGTTTAGTAAGAGCTGGTTTTGGAGTTTTGCCCCATGATATTTAAGTCCCTCCCTAGAGATCTCATTTCCCTTCCTCTTCTTTTGCAATCCCAGGAAAGAAGGTCTCTCCTACACCAAACTGTTGAAAAAAAGCCACAAAGCCACATGGGTGCCTTGCAATCCCAACTCTGATCTCCCCAACATGTCCCTCTCCCTGGGTATTCCTGCAGAAGAAGGAGCCTTCCCTTTCTCCTGTGCAAGGGATTGTTCATGAAGGCTCTTTGTGGTTGAAATAGAACAGATGTCTTAGGAAGTTGTCCAAGCTTGATTGCATTTGATGGGATTTCTCAGAAGGAAGCACCCACAGCAGCAGCCAACACTATTACTTGTGGAAGAGTTTAGTTCTTGAAAGAAGTTAGAAAAAAAGCTCCTCACACTAATGGCAAAAAACCCACCACCAGTTCCCACTGGGAAAATGTGAAAGAGGTAGGACTATCTGCTCTGGGAATGTTTCCCATCCTTGTGGGAGTCCTGTAGTAAGTCAGGACTAGAAGTAAAGATTTTTTGAACTCCTGTAAAAAGCAAGGCTTAAAAAAAAACCCACCTGGAGCTGTGCCCATTCATTCAGGGAAGCTTGGCCATCTTGGAACACACGTTGTGCTCTACTGTATACAAGTCTTGGTCAAAAATACAGGTTGTTCTGTAGGTACATCCTCACCCTTTGTCACTGGACCTTGTCTTATGGCTGGAAGTCCACTCCTCAAGTGGTTGACTGCAGTCACCTCACTTGGTCTGTGTTGACCAATGGACTTGTCTGGAAAACTGTGTCACCTCTTTGCTCACTGTGTTGAAACAATCTTTCTCGATTGAGGCACAGCAGGAAAAATGCACAAAGAGTATTTGGGAAAGGTGGTGGAACCCGTCTACTCCTGGTGGACGCCCCATGGTTGTTGGCAAGGTTCAAGGTTCCTCTTGCTCGTTCTTCCTGTCTGGCTAAATGATTTTTGCTCTTTTTAGTGCCTGGTGACCCAGCTTGAGGAAGAGCGACAGAGGAGAGCCCCTTCCTCACTGTTTATCTCCTGTCCCTGCTATCCCCTCACCCCAATTGCTCCATAGCCTGGTGGATTTGACACTGTTTTGGATGGTGGAGTCTATGGACTTTGACTCCTTTGGGCTGACGAGGCTGCCTTTTCTGCATTTTCTACCAAAATTCAGCAGCAGGAAGGGAGGGCATGTCCCTCCCCTTGCTGTTCAGTAGCCTGACTCACAGAATATCACAGAATCATAGAATATGTTGGGTTATGACAGGCCTTCCAAGGTCATAAAGTCCAACCTCCCTGCAGTGAGCATCTTCAACTAGATCAAGCTGCTCAGAGGCCCATCCAGCCTGGCCTTGAATGTTTCCAGGGCTGGGGCATCTACCACCTCTCTGGGCAATTATGCAGGAGCACTGAGTCTCCTATGGGATCAGCTATGTCCCATCCACTGAGGGAGAAAAGAAAGGGTCTCGTTCAGGTCCACAGAATCACCTCTAGATTCCTGCTCTCCATGAACAGCGGAGGAGGCCTGGGCACATAGGACAGTTTTATCACCACACTGGGGCCAAGCATCTACTTTTCAGGTACTGTGGAGCCTAAATAGCCTGCCCATAGAAGGGGCGGGCTTTTATCCGTCTGGCTGTATTAGCTGCTCCTGGCAAGTGGGTGGTTGTTTCCCAGCAAGCTGCTCACTGGACTGTTTGTTTTCTTTCCATATATGTTGAGTCTCTCATTGCAGATATTGACTTCCCTTTGACATCAGTCAATATGTAGGTCCTAAGTTAATAAATATTTAATTTGCTTGGATGAAATCAATGTGTCCTAAGCTCTTTCTGCTATCATTCATGGTTAAGCCCTGGGTCCAATGGGTGGGAAAACCCTGTCATGCTTTCATGACCTGTTTCTGCAGTGGTAGTTTTAGATTTAGTGCATTCTGTTCTGCTTGACTCTGACTAAAGGTCACATGCTCAGCCGTGTTGAATGCTACCTGGAGTCAGCACGGTTTATAAGATCACACAAGGAAGAAAGTAAAGCACCAGGATTTTTTTTTTTTTCTTCTCAGTTTTGTTTGAACAGCTTCACATTGGTATCAGCAGATCCATCTGTAGATTGAAGGGGTGTTGGCATCTTTCTAATGCCATGTTGGGGTTTCCACTCAGTTCCATGTCTTTGGATCCTCAAATCCTCAGCGGTTTCTTCATCTCTATTTCCCATATAAACTGGATGGAATCAAAATCTCTTTGATAAGTAGAAATCTTTGAAAATCAAAGCCAGACTGTGGCTATTTACCCTGTCAATCCACACTGAAAGAGCCTGTGTGGTGCATTCATTCGCCCTACCTGGATGCTGCAATCTACTTCATCCCCAAAAAGGATGTTGAAGCACGAGTTGAGGCCCTTTATCCAGACAATCAGAGATCTTGAAATCCTTTTGGAGGACAGTCTGGAAAATGAGACTAATTTACATTGACAAGGTGAGAACTAAAGAGGAATAAAGTAAGAGCTGTGTACCATACATACAGACTGCAGAGACAGCTCTCAAGATGCAAACTCAAAGAATAATTTGAGGTCCCTCTGGAGGTCTTTGGTCCAAAACTCCAAAGTAATGTCCAACTTTCTTCCCAGAAAGCTCTTCAATCCTCACTTAACATTTTGCATTTGCTATAGCTGCACTGACCTCACTACAGTGTTATGAGTTTCATTGAACGCCTCTGCCCAAGTGCATTGCTGAAACACACCCTGCAGCAACATCTGTTGTGGAAAAAAAGGGAACAATAGGTGATATTTAGATATTTTTTTAAGGCTGTTGTCAGAGAAAGCTGTTAGCACACTTCTCTTGCTCCATAAGCAATGAGACCTAGTTTCCTAGTCCCCTGTAGGATGAGTAAGGAATTGCCTTTCTGTTAGTGGGTCCATTAAAATAGATTAATTTGCATTTAGTTATCTTTTAATTTGCCTTTAATTCTCCTTTCCCTGGATGCCCATATTAGTCAAACTTGTAGGAACTTTATGCTCACACAGAGTGGCAAAGACTCCTTTCTGAAAGTGGGGTGATACTGGCCAACAGACTTAAAATGTGTTGAAGCTTAATGGCTAGGTGAAAGACCACACGGGCATAATTTATTTAGAAATCAGGCTAGGAAAGCAAAATAAGTCCAGCCCCAGTAACAGGCAGCACTTTTTTTCCCATTCTTCTGCTTTTCTCAGTCCAAGCTAAAATGGGTCTAAAAGGGTTTTATTCCTTCTTTTAATTTGGAAGATAAAAGTTCACCTATGCACTGCAACCTTGGATGCAAGTTTTTAGCCCAAAGGACAAAATCATTACTCGATGAAGTAAGCCTCTGAGCAGCCAAAGTTTCAAAGAAAACATTGACTTGGGGTGCTTCTGGTTGTCATTTGAGAAGATTAAGCACCATATAGTGGGGAATAAAGACAACAGGAGGCCAAACACTGGGAAAATCTTTCATCTGGTGCAATTGCATGCCAAGGGAAGCGAGGGATGCCCTTGTTGCTGATACTTTTAAAGTTAGATTAGGACAAGAATGAAAACAACTACTGTCTAATATCTAGACCCTATTTCTTATAATCCTAATGAAAATATTCTGACTGCAGAGGGTACAGCACTGTTTTCTCCTTTATCTGTCTGCTAATCACTCTCTCCCTCCTCTGAAGCTACCTATAATGTCCATTGCTATGGTAACCGAGCACGGTATGTATCACAGACAAGATGACTTATGCATCTTTTCCTGCTTTAATAGTGCCTCTGTTTAAGCTGCAGCCTTCCCTCATTGCCGAGTTCCCCAAAGGATGGATAGACTGACTTCATGGGTTTAGATCTCCTCGTGGGCAGCTGCCACGCTCACCCCCTGAACTGCTGGAGTCGCGGAGCCCGATGGCTTGTCCTTCAAACCAGCTTTGCACAGCCTGTAAATTTGTGAGGAGTTCCTCTGAGGTTTAATTAGATGTATTTTTAACAGAGTGGCAAGAAGATATTTTGAAAGAAACAACGTTCATGGAGCTCAAAGTGTAATTACCCAATAGCTGAACACGCCTCGAGGAATGGGAGTTATTGCACTCCTGGCTTTGTCAGGCAGGTCAGTCATTAAAGTTTAACAAATGAAGCCAATATTTTATCTCAGTAAGTGTGCCCCGGCAAACATTGATCCATTGGCTGTTTGTTCATGCTCCAAAATGTGTACCCATCGATACCCAGAAGCTTTGTGAACCCAAGGAAGGGGTCATAATGAAGCAAGCAGACAGTTGTCAGCAACGCCTGGAAGATTTACAGGATCTTACAAAGAGTTAGCCGCAGAGAAAGCTTGAGGTTTAACGGTAAAGGCAGAAGCTGGTCTCCCCCATCACAGAAGGTTGTGTGGGGTGGTGTTAGCTGCTACTTCAGCCTGTCTCGACCCTTGCAGTCCCTCAGCAACAAGTAGGCTTTATTTTTACTGCAAGAGGTAAGAGCACCAGAAGCCTTCACTGACAGGATAGGTGGATTAGTTCCATCTCTTGATGGGGCCTTCTGCAAAGAGCTTACATCTCAGCGGGAACAGGCTCACACAGCTTTAGATGGGAAGAGGACACAGAGAGGGAAAGGACTTGCTGAAGTCCCTGACATCGACCTGACTTCACACCATCCTCCGCCAGGATGACCTGAAGAAGTCCAGCAATAAGATGCTGGTTCCATAATGCTGTGTGACAAAGAAAGGTCCTCTTGTTTCCCTTCCTGAGCACTGAGCTTGGTATGATTCCTTCCTTTTTTGTTCACCCTCTCCTCCTCAGAGAGTAAACATGAAGGCTGGGGGAGCGAACCTTGTTTGGGCTTGCCTTGCCAAAAAGAAGATGAATGAAGATACAGCTTCTCTACCTAAATGCATGGATGTAAACACCAGGTGATGGTGGATGTAAACACCAGGGATGGAGAAGAGATAGTTAAGCTGAAAGCTGCCTCTGGAACATGAATAATGGGGTATAGTGGGGCATAATTATTTTCTAGCGGGAAATGGGATGTTTCCTGTCTCCAGTTGTGAGAAAGAGCTAGCAAGGCATAGATCTAATGGTCCAGAAGGTTTTGCTAATTCTTTGAGGAATAGCACATTTCACATCTGTGGGCAGACCCATATCTATTTGTTGGGTTTCCTTTCCCACCTTTACCCCATTTTAGTCTTACTCTGCCCTCCTGCCCAGAGCAAAGCTCCTCAGGAGCTCACTTCCCACCCAAATCCCAAACCTTGAGCCTGGTGGTTTCCAGCACACTGATGCACACTGGTGACTCAGAGAGTGCCAGGGAGCACAAAGAGTGGGCTCCATGGAAGAGCAAAACTGCATTTTAATTTTGCCAGTAATGAAAGTGCCCAAGTTATCCGAGCTGTCTCTCTCAGCAGATTTTCTTCTCCCCTGAATGGTACAAAGATTTTCTGCTATCTCTGCCTATAGCTTCCTCCCACCGAGTGAGGCTGCTGGACAATAGTGTCCAAATTGTTTACAGTTTTAGCCATTAGTGTGTGTGAAAGAGTGGATAGTTGAGACCTTGCCTTCCCAGGAGAAGCCAGCTTTTTCCAAGCCCAAGGAAATGGAATGACCCTTGAGCTGCCAACAGTGATGTGCTGTTGGCCAACAGCACATGGAGGGGAGAAGGCAGAGAGGAGAAGTGATGCAAAACCCTGATGTCATGGAAAAACAGGCTAAACACACAGATATCTAAGGAGCAAGGAGAAGCTCTGACCTGTGTGGTGAGACCATCCAAATAGGAGAGGTCTCTCTAGCAGCTTCTTGGTTTCTCTGTTCTTTTTGTCTTTTCAACAGCGTGATGAGGTTGAAAGGCTTCAGATGGACTGCAGCTTCCTTGAGGCCTATTCTCTGACTGACAATTGATTTTTTTTCCCTCATTTTAAATGGACCTAGTCCATGCTATCATAGGAGGCAGCTCCCAAGTCTGGTGGAAAAGGTTTCTGTCCCATTCTTCCTCTCTGTGTGGATAAGCTATGGCTGCAACAGCCTGGGGATTCTTCCCAGCCAGATGTAATTTTTTGTGTCAGTAGTGAGAAATAATAGCTATACTGGCACTTTGCAAGCTGTATTAAGTGATAGGTGGAGCCTTGGTGCTGCAGCTCCTAGGAGGGTATCAGTATGGGTTATCTCCTCAGGGTCCATACAGATAGGGTCCAACAAGAAAGATACATGAAAAAATTATTTTTAAATGATATTTTTTTTAAACTCAATCGGGTGGATTTTCTTGAATGCCTGGAAAAGTGTTAATGTTGCCCTGGTAGACAGCACAGGTACGCAAGTGCCAAAGGTTGGGTGAAGCAGGCAGAGACTTCTCTGGGTCTTTATAGAAACTGGAGTTTGGTCTCCTCTCTCTGTCCACTTCCACCCAATAACCCATGTCACCCGTAGGAGCTGCAATGCACAATTGCTAGCAGTTGACCTCTTGACTAAGCCACACTGATCAAACTTCCATGTATTTCTTTGGCCTTTTGCCATCTCTTTGCTTTCTGTATTTCCTCTACCACTTCTCAGCTGTTCCAGTTTACTCCTTGGTTCTCCTCTTCTCTTGACCTGAGTCCTCTCCCCTTGCTTTTTTATTAATCCTAAAATTACTTTGCTCTTCATCTGCTTTGGCACAGAAACATCCATGGTTCCTTCTGTTTGATACCTACTCCACTGAGGGCAGGTGATCCCATTGCCAAGGGCAGTGCTGTAAGTATCTTTGACTGGTGACATGAAGCTCCATGAAGACATCCTTGGTCTCTGAGGCTGTGACTTTCTACACAACAGCATTACCAAAAGAATATGTCTTTAAAAACTCCTTTTGGAGGAACTCCTCAGGTATGCTCATGCTGCCTGAGAAATACAAATTGATCTTTTTGTTCTTTTCCTGCATTTTTCTGTCCTCAATTGCTGTCCCTACTCCTGCACCAGCCCCTTCAGTGTTTATTGATCTGTTTGTGTTAACAGAAGTATTTTTGCAATGTATGAAGACCTTCATCACTGATTCTAGTACATTGGCCAATTGCCTGGTGTCATTTGCGTAAGATAAGGATCTTAATGGCACAACACCCGTTGTCATGAGATTCATCTCAGCTTGGGTTGTTACTACATTGTATGGGGAGATGATGAAATATTAAGTTACTCTAAACAGCCTTCTTGACTTGAAGCTGTGACTTGACTTTACCTCTGTTCTTACCACTCCTCAGAGCAATCATTATTACAGTCCTTTTGGCTGGAACATGTCCTGTTTTATTTATTTCTGAGGTGCTTCTTTCAAAAAAATATCCTCAAAAGCACCTTTAATCACCATCCTCACTCTTTTTTTGCTCATAGTCAGAGCATGGACATTTGATCTAACCCACTCCCACACTTCAGCACTTTCCATCCATTGTTTCCTATGTAATTTACTTTAATTGGGCAACAATTACTTCCACTGTGATTTTTCCTACTGCCCTGTAACATATGTCTTCATAGTATCCTTGGTGGCATTATTTTTGACCAATCATTTGGTACCTCCTCTTTTCCTTAAGCATGGGGTGATCTCTAACAGTTTTGGGACATATGCTGCTAAAAGGATGGCATGGACTGTTGCTGTACTGATGGACTGTTTTGCCATCTGACATTGGCTCAGAGCTGATGGCTCGTTTGTCTTGCAAGCTATGCTTTTGATCTTGGTCTGGTGTGCTTGTATCCAAGTAGATGAGAGTGTTCAGCCAAATACTCTTTCCATGTCTCCACCTTCTCCTCTACTTTTGCTCACCAGGACTCCTCTTGATACTCCTAGCACTGGCACACTGTTGTTCCCATCAGAGTCAATTTTTTTCCATCTCAATTTCACGCCTTGTTTTCCTGGTGCTTCTCTATACCCTGAAATCATTTGCTTGCCTTTAGAAATTTTCCTCTGCTTTGTTTTGTGCTTTTATTTCCACTCTCCCATAATCCTCAGCTCTGTTTGCATTTTCCCTCTAATACTTTTGTTTTGATGTTTGTCCAGCTCCTCCTTGTTTGCTTAGGCCTCTCAGTAAGTTCCCTACTGTGTTCTCTATTGGTTCCTTAAACATTTCCCATCTGGTCTCTACTGAGATTTCTTTATCATTCCAGATTAATGGTCTGAAACGCTCTCCAAGCGTTACCTTCTTCTCTCTCAAAGACTCGCCTTTAAAACTTTGAAGGATCAAATGCAGCTCCGGTGTCACCCATCTTTCCCATGGGCTTTAATGGGGTCGTTACCTTTCCAGTAAGTAATTCAGGATCCCTGCTGCCCTTCAGCATTGCTGTAGACTTTCACATCCAGCAGTGACTCTGTTGGGCCTTTTGCAGATAATCACGTGGTCCGTCTGTTTTTCTGTGTGACCAGCTGGTGACCCCTTGTAAGTCCGCGAGGGAGCCAAATGCCACCGGTGGGCAGACCATACAAATCACAGCAATAACTCAACTTCTCACCAGTTCGACTCCTCCCAGCCCCACATGGCCCAGCATATTCTTTTGCTTCTTGTTTCTGCTTCCATCCTCTGTGTTCCCAGGTTTCGCTTTCACAGCAACTTCATAAGCTGGGACCTCGTTTCAGATGCCATGTCAATAAAAGATATGTTTTCCCTTTTCTGCAGCTTGTTTTGGTGCATAACAGCACATCACAGCTAGGCAAACTGCAGTAAATATTGCTGTGATGAACCTCTCTGGCATTAGTTTCTTGTTGTTCACAGAAGTCCTTATTCCTTTAGCACATGGAGATGATTTTACTCCTCTGGATAAAACAAAAAAAAAAAAAACAAACCCAACCCAATCCAACCCAACAACCAGAATTACAAAATATCCAAATTACCTGTGCCTCCAAGTTGTCTCTGGTTTGGCAGCTGTGGACTCATAGCTCAGCAGTGCTGCTCATTGGTCTGGGGTGAGAGGCAGGTCCAGGAGGCCATCACAGAATCTGTGTGGTGTGTTCAGCCATTCTTCAACCTCTACAACCATTTCTATGATAAGGTCGGCATCGGTCTCTTCTCCCAGGTAACAAGTGATAGGACAAGAAGAAATGGCCTCCAGTTGCACCAGGGGATGTTGAGGTTGGACATTAGGACAAATGGCTTCACCGAATGGGTTATCAAGGCCCAGGGAAGTGGTGGAGTCACCATCCATGAAGGGACTGAAAAGATGTGTAGATGAGGTGCTTAGTGACATGGTTTAATGTTGGACTTGGCTGTGCTGGATTAATGTTTGGTCTTGATGATCTGAAAGGTCTTTTCCAACCATAATGATTCGATGATCCTGTGATTCTGTGTTTGGGTGATCCATCAGACTGAACTGCAAAACTCTTCCTGCAACAAGTTCTGGATATAATGACTGCCTATGCCTGTCCAGTTTATGTGAAAGGCTCACCATCCTTTGCAGGACTCACTGGCATGGGTATCAGTGCCAACTTCATGTCTTGCCTTCCACAGCTGAAGTCAGACTGCTTTGACTTAAAATCTGAGTTTTCCTCTGCCTACCTAGACTGCCCAGACAAGTTGAGCTTCTTTAGTAGAAGCTGCAACTTTTTTTCCCCCTTCCTTTAGACAAATTCATGACATTTTATTCAGTAATATTTGATGTGACATTTTTGGGTCATTCCAACCCCTCACCTAAATGTGGAGCTGCAAAAAGTCTGTATCCTGGCATAGGAGCAGCCTGTCTTTCTTTAATTTTTAGGATATGTGGAAAGATATTTATTAAAATATTCTGAAATAGAAAATACAGTGAACAGAGAGGACATAAAAGGATGAGTTTCAGTTTGAAATTAACGTACTTACATTTAGGTGTCTGCATGTGAGATATGCATCTAAGCTCCCACAGCAGTGGCTAGAAATGCAGTCCCTACTAAATAAAACCATCCAGTGCTAAGTGAGATGCTGGCTGGGCTTTCCTGCCTACAGCTGTCAGTCCCTTAGGGCACAGGAGTGAACAGGTCTTGTGTCATATTATCTGGCACCAGCAGACTCCTGATGCCACCTCAAAAAGCAGTTGATGCTTTTATTTGCAGTAGCTGAGCCTGTAGTCAACACCATCCATGTAGTCCAGATTCAGCTAAGGAAACACACGTGTTGGGTTTTAGGGGCAACTGAAGCTCTTTGCAGCCCCTCAGCTGTGCGGACCAAATCTCCAGGGATTGTGGTGCACTGCCACATGTCCATGGAGACACTTATGCTGATGTGCCTCACCAAGGTGCAACAGGGAAGTCAGCTACCTCAAGGAATGATGTCATTAGCTTAAGGTAACCTTCTTCTGTTATCATCTCAAAACATCCAGAGTTTCAGTAAACAGTGGACACTCAATGCAATTTTTTAGTAGTTCATTGTAGAATCCTCCAAGAAACAGCCAAGCTCAAATCACTGTTGCATTGCTGTCAGTTTTGTCACTCAAACCTCTGCAAAACAGTATGAGATATGACCAGAATGGTGGTCTTCAATACTCATTTTGTGGGGTGCAAATGAATAAGTCCAGGGTAATTCCCAAAGAGTTTCACTGGGAATTTCCTACAAGCCACAACTGGTATCCCACAAACAGATGCTCCTTGGGATCCCAGACTGTAGGGATCAAAATACAAAGCAAACTGTAAAGAATAATGATCACTAATGTCATTTCTGAACAACTGGAGCATACCTGAAGCCACTGAAGCATACCTGAAGGAAGAGCTGAAATGTGATGAGCTTGTCATGTTTCATCATGTTCAACATAGGAAAAGCAACATGCAACTGGTATTTCTCAAGAGGAATATATCAAAGGAGAGTGATGCAAGTGTAGATCATCTGTGATCTCTCTGTGATCATGGAGTTTGTTTCCTTCTGTGAACTGTTAATGCCAAATGTGTCTATTGATTGCATATCACCTTCCCCCTTTAACAGCTAAAATACACCACACAGCTGGGCCTGACCGTGGCTGGAATAGGACAATGAAGGACAAACTCATCTGTAACTGATATTTTTTCTTAACCACCCTTAGCCAAAGTCCCAACAATGATTCAGAGATCCCAGGGTTGGAAAGAACCAGCATGATCATCTAAGCTGACCTGCTGCATCATTAAACCAATAAAATTTCACTCATTGTGAAGTCCATGGATATGGGGCTGATTATGCCAGAACCCATCTTCTCAGGAGACCTCCATTCTTGACTCACAGCCTCTTACAGGAAGAATCAATACCTAAATAGAAATATACATTTAGTTATGAGAGAAACTGATAGACATTTCTCAAAAATACATAGCTCAGAGTCTGCATTTAGGAAAATCAATGAAATACAGCAAAATGCCAAAGCATTTGGACATAATGATCAATAAAACCATGGTCAGACCAGAGAGCTGCCAACTCAAGTTTTCCTCTCCTGGTGATTTTCTTGATTGTTGTTTTCTTCTTTAGGCCTTCAGGGGTGGCTTGAGCCTCTGAGTGATGTCTTGCAAAGCCAAGACAGAGATGCATATATTGGTTTAGACTTCAAGATGGTACAGACCAGACCATGGTTTGCTTAGACTTGCCCTTCCCCAAGACACGTCTTCTCTGGTGAAATTGAGCTTTTCCTCCAGATAGTTTCACACCTTCTGACAGTGTTTTAAGCAAAGACTTTTTTTTCTCCTGAGCTGCAGTTCACTGACTCTAAAACTGAACCAACCCAACAGATGCAGGAAAGAGCTGAAGGTCACGATGGCATGTAGACCATTTGGCCTCCCTTATTCAAAGCACTGGCTCACGAACTTCAGTACACAGAGGATGCCTAATTAAATTACAGCGAGTGTTACTGAGAGCCAAAGCTCGATGCTGTGCTGTGATGTCTCTGAAGGTGAGTAGAGGAAGGTTCATGGTTTCCACTGGAAGTGACTTCAGTGACACTTCCCGCTTCCTTTTTCCATCAAAACACATTAAAACTGATAAAGCTTAGCACTCACACAGGAGAGGCTTTCTAAGCTGCCTCTGGGTATCTGGATGTGTGTTTCCTATTAAAACAGACCTCCAAATAAAAAGGCCATTTGGAAAATTCCATCTTTTTTGCAGAAATGCCAAGCAAGTGGTCTGAAGTCATAGAAGGAATTTCTTCTGGGATAGGAGCACTTAACTCTCCTATCACAGTCTCAGAGCCTCTAGAACTAGCTCAAGTTTCTAGGCTTTAAACTACTGGGCCAGTTCTTGTCCCAGACACAAGTTCAGCCTATAACATCTTGGGACCCTACTAGTTATTAGAAGACTAAAATCATTAGGCGTGTCCTGGGGTGCATCAAAAGAAGCATGACCATCGGGATGAGGGAGGTGATTCTGCCCTTCCACTCTACTCCTGTAAGGCCCTGCCTGCAGTGCTGGGTCCTGCTCTGGGGCCCCCAACGTAAGAATGACATGGACCTGTTGGAGCGAGTCCAGAGGAGGGCCATGAAGATAGTCAGAGGGCTGGAGCCCCTCTCCTATGAAGACTGGCTGGGAGAGTTGAGGTTGTTCAGTGTGCAGAAGAGAAGGCTTCAGGGAGACCTTACAGCAGCCCTCTAGTACTTAAAGGGGGCCTACAAGAAAGATGGGGAGGGACTTTTTAGAAGGGCATGTAGTGTCAGGACAAGGGATAATAGCTTTAAACTGAAAGATTTAGATTAGATATAAGGAATAAGTTTTTCACTATGAAGGTGGTGAGGCACTGGCAAATTATCCAGAGAAGTTGTGGATGCTCCATCCCTGGAAGTGTTCAAAGCCAAGAAAGACAGGACTCTGAGCAACCTTATCTAGTTGAAGTTGCCCCTGCTCACTGCAGGGGAGTTGGAACTAGATGATATTTAAGGTCCCTTCTGACCCAAACCATTCTGTGATTCTATCAGTCCATGAAATAACTCTGAAGGTATGGAATGGAGATGTTCTCCTCATGTTATGCTATTCCCAGTACGTCATCCCTCTGTCTATGTGGTGCCACCACCAGTGCAAGATAGGGAGGGTCTGCAGGAGGTATAGGAAGGCTATGGCATAAAAACTCTGAGAGACCCAAACTTGCTTTTCCATTTGATCTATTGCAGCCATAATCATTAATATGCCCAAACTGCAACCCTGCTCTACGCCCCTGCAGCCTTAGGGGTAGAGGTGGAACAAGAAAAACTAACTAGAGATTTAGAAACAGGATATCAGGTTTCTCATAGTCACAGATTTTAAAACTGGAGAGGCCTTAAATATCACCTTTGGCTTCTCTTGGGGCCCAGAAATTCACACGTTTGAGGGGAGCTTGTGACCAGCACCTAGGACACTGCTGCATTTCTGAACAAGGAGACGTGGCAACTGCATTTTAGAAATAGGCATAAAACCTCAGCAGCAGCTGAACAGCTTCCTTTGTCTCTCAACCTTCCCCCAAACACTTCTACAATTGTAAATGAAATTGCACCTCAGGGCTGAGCTGCAGCCGTGCTCCTCAGAGGCCCCTTCAATCCAGTTGGCAAAGGACAGGGCCTGGCAAGGCTTAGTCAGCTCGGGCTTGCGAAATGCCTTGGAAATGAAAACTGCTGTGCAGCACTGAGCCGTGCAGCTGGGGCTGTGGAAAAGTGAGGGCTGTGGAGCTGAGGAATACATCTGGATCCCTTGTGGAGAGCAACTGGATCTGTGGGTTAAGTGTAGCGTTCCTATTAGCAACAACAACTCGGGGTTGAGCACTGGGGACCTCAGCACTGTAGACTGCTCTAGGAAACGTGAGGTCTTGGGTGGTTTTGCAGCAGAGTAGCCTGTTTAGGACCAACTCTGGACATGTATTCTGCTCCCCAGTACCATGGCAGAAGCCTGGTTGTGCACCATGGTGGGAAGCACTGCTGCTCTGGATTACCTTGCAGGGAGAAAGGAGTGAACCTGGTCAGCAAAATCAAGCATTTAACCAAAGAGAAACAAGACCAAATAATGTTTCCATCTCCAGGATGGTTCTCACTGTCAGTCCTGGGCAGCTGCATCACCTGACTGCAGTGGTAACTGGTGCCCTCCCTACCTCCTGTGCCCATTGTTGTGTTGGTGATGAATCCCATCTGATGTGTGAGGAACTGGGGCAAAAAGGCCATTTTCAGACGCTGTTTTCTGATGCCTCTGTTTGAGGAGGGAGGAGCCATTCAGCCATTCCAAGATTCACAGCAACCCGTGGTAATTGGATGGTCTGTGTGCCTTTCTTGGATATCTTTTCCATTTCTTCTGAAGGACCTGACCCAGATATGATATAAGCCACTGGATTGAAATCTGCCTTTTAGGGGACCCGAAGCTCTGTTCCTCTGCTGCTTTTCTTCCATTTATACCGTTACCCACTTATGTTTCTTTTCTTTTAGAATTTTTTTTTTTTTTGAGAAAAAAAAAGGCCAAGTGGGGGGGAAAAAAAAAAAAGACGTTTCTGTTAATACCCCCTTGCTTTTTCTGTCTTACTTTGGTATTGTGAGCAGATCCAAGCAAACCTTCATCTGCAATATTAATTTGGGTTGTTCCTTCCCTCTGTCTGCAGGGAGAGGTCTCTGTTAGCCAAACAATTATTCTTGGAATAATAAAAACTTGCAGCTGGAACCAAGAGCCTGGCTGATTCAGACAATAAAACCATGGGAAGGCATACAGAAAGAAGAGATTGCCTTGGCTTGCCAGGCTCAGAAATCTCCCTGCCTGTGAGGCTCCTTGCTTTCACCCTGCTGCAAACACTTTAAAATTAACCCAGCTGCTGACATGGAATTAAAACAGAGAGTGTGGAAGGGAAATTCTACCTGAAATAGCAGGGATACCTTTAGCAAGAGGGGAAGGTAGGCAGCTTGCAGCCCACACGTAACAGCTTGTGTAAGGAGGGAGGAATTGGAAGAGAAAACAGAAAGGAAACACCACCCTGTATTACTCTGCAGACATGGGGATCTCCTAAGTTTGGGTGTGAAGAATGATATTGCAGCAGATGCTGTCATAGCAGAACTGAGTAAGAACAACAAACTAGGATGTTTTCAGGATGTATTTAAGACTAAAATTTCCTTAACCGTTGGCTTAAGTCCATTCCCTGCTCAGCAAATCGATATATGCAACGTGTGCAATCACCTGATCCCTAAATCCTTTTTACTCCTGAAGGTCTCAAGGGCTTTGCAAGCATTAACAGGACAAAACATGACACATCAATACATACATAAAGTACAATACAGAGGCCACCAGCTAAAATCTGTTAACGACCTGTGATCTCGTTTTGTCCTCTTGGCTCCTGTCTAAAGCTTACAAGGTGAGAGCTCAGGAATGACGTGGTAGAAGACCTTGATCAGCTCTGGAGCACAACAATGTGGCCAGGAGACCTGGCTGGGGCTTAGGAAATGATGGGTGAGCCTAAGAGAATTAGGTATCTGATGTGTCTGGCTGCACTTAGGCTCTGACCTTCATAAAGGGAGCACATTAAATTTGGTGATGCCCAGAGTCTCAGCATATATTCTGGGCAAGGTTTTGATCTGAAAGTGCTGTGGAGCCTCATGACAAAAAGGTGGCCAACTCATGAAGAAAATACTTTTTTTTTGTGTGCTCCTCAACACTTTCCAAACTGGCAGGGACAAGGTGTCCCTTCCCTCTTCTCACAGTTCTTGGAGCCAGATGCCCTTGGAGAGTCGTGATGGCGAAGCGTTCCGAGCCGCAGGGATGCTCGCTGCCGTGCTGTGTCCAAGGCAACCAGCCTGCTCCAAGGCTTGGATTCCTTGGCCTGGCCCTCAACCACAACTTCATCTTCACATACCAGGAGCAGTAACACCGCTCCTGGCTTTTCACAGAGCCAGAGCTGTCACTAAACACCAAATCAGGAATAAAGGAGCAACAGGCGTAGTTTGTTTGCAAGACAAATGCAAACAAAGATGTTTTCCTTTTGAAACCACAGGATTCTCCAGTTTACAAAGAATTCCTTGCATGTCCCCAAATACTTCCTGTCCTCTTCTCTTCTTACCCGCTCCTGGCCTCATCGTGTGCTGCTCCCCGTCCTACTGACCTTCTCTCATCATGTGTTAGAGAAAAAAACGCAGGAGCAAAAGATATACCCACCAAAACCCCAGCTCCCTATAGGCAAGCCAGATGGGTACATGGGCTTATTGGGGACATGCATGGAAAAAAGCCCAGATGGGCAGGGATTATAGAATCATAGAATGTACTGGGTTGGAAGGGACCTCCAAAGGTCAATTATACATTATTCAATCCAGACCACTCCTGCCTCGGGGCCAGAACTACCAATGGTATAAAGCATCTCTTAAGCCACTTTATGTTAGAGAGGGCTAAAAGAGCTTTAGCTCCTCAACTCCCTTCCCTCCCTACTGCATCCCAGTACTGGCACCATTCCCACTATTGTTCTCCTCTGCCCTCTCCATCCTTTACTCCAGATTTAGGAAGAAATGGGAAGATCTGAGATGGGAAGAGCTGTGATGCCAACAAGATGGAAGAAGAAAAGAGATGGAGGTTATCTGTGATGGGAGGGTAGCTCCTAGAAGGTCTCTCTGGTGGTTCCCATGCCTCCATACAGCCCTAAGTGGTGATTGTGAGAACTGGATCTGACTTCAAAACCAAGATTCAGAGCCAAACTCCCTCAGACTTGGACATCTCAGAGCCTCCTCGGCTCTATTTCCAAGTTTGGAGCAGCTCTCTCACATACATTTCGGGTCACATCTTCCCTCACTGATTCCTTCAAATGGTATTGCTCAGTAAGAGAAATAAAAATAAGCTGGTGTTCGTCTTCCCTCCCTAGACCATGCCTTGACCCCTCTCATGCACCAGTCCTTGTTCTTTCCTATACTCCAATGTGTGTCTTTTACCCTGTCACCTCTATGTAAACTGATACCAATCCCAGCAAGATGTTTCTTTTGCTTAAGGAGTTTAGTTTGCTGAACTGAAATTTGAGAAATTCAGACCAGAAAGAAGCAGGGAGAGCAGTGAATATTCCCCAGGGAGCAGGATTACAGAGAAAAACATCACAAAGAAAGGGTAGGCTTCTCCCTTGCCTCCTGTCTTTTGTGTGCCTTGTGCTTTTCACTAGTAAACACCAAGTGATGAAGCAATGATTAGCCAAAATGCTAAACTACACTTACCCTCTAATTCTGATGAGCATGGTTCACCTTAGGGTGCACCTTGTGCAGAACATGCCCTGCAATGCAGGCAGAATTGGGTGGGAAAACACTTACCTGGTGTATTAGAGTAGGCATGAGCTAAGGTCCATGCTGCTCAGCTCTGCTGACACACAGACTTCAAAGCATCAAAGAAGCATGGAAACCGCCTTTCACCCCACAGGGGCTCTGGCTGTGTGTATGGCTACCCTGGAGCTGAGAAGGGTTAATCCATGTAATGGTTGGGTGACCTCATTGCTCTCTACAGCTTCGTGAGAAGGAGAAGTGGACAGGGAAGTGCTGAGCTCTTCTCCTGGGTATCCAGTGATACACCCATGGGAATGGTTCAAAGCTGCAGTAGGGGAGGTTTAGGTTAGACAGTAGGAAGCATTTCTTTACCAACAGGTTGGTCAAACTCTGGAACAGGCTTCCTAGAGAGGTTGTTGATGTCCCAAGCCTGGCAGTGTTTAGGAGGCATTTGGACAATGCCTTTAGTAACATGCTTTAACTTGGTCATCCCTGAAGTGGTCAGGTAGTTGGAACAGATGATTTTTGTAGGTTCCTTCCAACCAAAATTCCATTCTCTCTTCTCTTCTCTTCTCTTCTCTTCTCTTCTCTTCTCTTCTCTTCTCTTCTCTTCTCTTCTCTTCTCTTCTCTTCTCTTCTCTTCTCTTCTCTTCTCTTCTCGCAGCACTCTGGCCAGAGAAAATGAGCTGGTGCTACTGCTAAAGGCTTTGGATTCACTTTTAACACATAGCTCCAGGCAAAAGGAGGCAAGTGGCAAAAATGGCCCTTAAGCAGCTGAAGAAGGTACCTAGAGGGAGCTGGAGGAGCAGCTCTTTGCATCAAAAAGGAAGAGCAAGATGCAGGCTGGGGTCTCTGGTTACAGATCTGCAAAGCCTGCCTATTCTCAGGCCCCCAGGACACAGCCCTTAAAGCGACAGGTAGGAAGCATTGTCACTCTTCGAGGGTTTGGATGGGAGTGGGTCAGCATGTGAGCTCCTGTTTAGCACCAAGAGAACCAGGGTGGTCTGCTGGCTGTGTAGATGACTCCTCCAACCACACCAGTCTTTTGGCATGAGCACCTCTGGAAGATTTGGGGCACCCCAAACCATAGCAGCCACCTCACCAGGGGTACACAGGCTGCTCTGAAGCAGTAGATGGACACTGCTCCTTCTGCGGGGGTGAGAAACGTGGCTCTGAGTCAACAAAACAAAGACACAATGCACACCATGGGAAAATATTCAACTCGGTGGTTTTGGCTCAAGCAGAGAACATTTCTCTCATGCCAACAGCCTCTCAGAGCTGACTTTAGCAGGCACCTCCTGGCCATATCTTAGCAGGAACTTCAGTTCTGTGGAAAAGCTGTTTAGAGGAATGAAGGGGACATTCAGCAGTCAGCAAATGGGACCTTGGGTGCCTACTTCGTGTCTGAGGATCCTTACATGCCCTTTTTGTGCCTCGCTGCAAAAGGCAAACCCAGCTATATGCAGACCATGCTGGATGCCCTGCAAAGCATGTTAAAAATTCCCTTTCTGCCTCTCTCCTTTAAGGATATCTGTGTGAGGAGAGCTTTGGCTTCTTCATGGATCAGAGGTGAGCAGAGCAGGTAGAGTCCAGGTGTAGAGTCAAGGTCAGAAAACTGCTCATTTTATAAGCCTGATATTCTCTCGTTCTTCTCCCTGCTCCTTCCCACCCTTCATAGGACAGTTCAATATTACACGTCCTGTTAATTATTCATCCCAGACCGTATTTGCTTAGGTAGCAGTTCACATCCTGAACTCCCCTAACCTGCCCAATCCAGCCTTCCTGTGTTGTAAATTAGCAAGAGCCAAGGCAGTGCCCAGGAACAGCAGCCACGATGAACAAGCACTACTTGCTTCCTTCTGAAAGCAGTTTCAGGGTGACTTTGCAATGTTTCAAAGCACACATGATCTCTGCTTCTTGTTTTTGCCTCTGTGGTGCCTGGCTAAGGCATCACCATGTCCCAGAGGAGTAGATATGGGCTAGGCTTTTATTATGGGTGTCATCAAACCCAAGTTTGCAAGGCAATGATGAAAGAGCAACCTCAGGGCTTGCAGGTCCCTTTCTTCCATGTAGGATGGTGAGTTGTGTGGTGAGCTAGGGCACAGGAAAAATGGAGGAATGACAGAAAGGAGGTGAGTGGGGACACCCTTTGGACCCTTCATGCAGCCCCTCCTACGTGGGCAAGCCTTCTGTGTGCCCCTCCTCATGGGCAAGAGGAAAGCACCAGGGATGATTAGCGTGTGGATGAGGGTCATTGTGGGTTTTGAAGGGCTTGTGAGCTGAGCTTCAATTATCTTGGCACTTTACATTGGCATGGTCAACCTGATCTAACTCCACAGGAGTTACATCCCTCTTACTTGTTCCAACAGTTTAAAGGGGAGCTACATCGGCGGTTTCAAGAGAGGCACACCATCAGAAAGCCAGCACAAATTGAATGAATCCAGCCCCTGAAACTGCTGTGACTAATGCACTTGAGGGGGAGACATCTGCTTTACAGGAAGAAGGTCAAAAGCAGGTAACTAGCCAGGAAAGGAATTTGGGATCATGGCAAAAGTATCTCTGAAATGTCTGAGCAGACCATAGTTAGGAGCAGAAGAGTCAGCAAAGATGTGGTTGGATTGCATTCCTAGGGCAACACAGTGTCCATTAAAAGCTTTGTGCAAGATTCTCTGGACAGCACTGGTTAGACCAACCCTGATTGGAGGAGTCATCTGACGTCCCAGGAACTTTGGTGTGATTGCAACATAGGTGATGACAGGGGTCCTCTATTGTCTTCTGAGCTTGAGGGTGGAAGATAAAGGGATGTCAGAACAGTGGAAGAGAGCATCCTCTGGAGTCAGACATGGTCAACAGCCTGTTGCTGCTTTAACCAACACTGCTAGAGCTGGGGCAGATCAGCCCTCTGTAAGCTAACCTGAAGGCTGCCCAAATGCAGCTCCAGTCCACAGGCTGGATAATACCCATGTGCAAATCTTTGGATGCTACTTCACAAAAATATAGTGGTGTAGTGTCTTGGTTTGAAACTGGTTCCACAGTTGGCTGTCCTTCAAATAAACTAATGCAAAAACATGTCAGTGGAGCAACTTCACTGAATTGAGTAGAGGCTCTCCCTGATATACACCACAGAAGAATGGAGCAAGTATAATCTCTGTCCTTCAGAGGTGGAAGCCAAGTAAGGTTCTGCAGGTGGGGAGCCCTCGCTGAGGCAAGGAGCCAAATCATACTTGACAGGTGTGATTCGTGGGGCTTCAGGATGTACGTTGGTGCTTCCCAGAGCGTTTTTAATCTGTCTTGCCTGCTATGGTTCGTGCAAGGACCAGGGGAGAGAGCAGGACCATCTGGTACAAAAGGTGCCTGCTGACCACCAGAGACTGGCGTGGGCAATGGTAGCTCCCTGGTCTGCCTGCAAAGCCTGTCCTGTATGGCAACGTAAGAGTTTGTGTGCTGTTGTGTCCTTCACCCTCTATGACCCATCTGCTGTGCAAAGCAGGCTGGGGTAGCTGAGAAGCAGCAGGAGGAGCCCAGGCACAACAGAGAGAGGAGAGGATGCTCCTTGGGCAAGTATGGTCCTCACTTTGCTCCTCTGGAGGAAAATCCCATGGGGCAGTTGTGCTGCAATCTCCTGCATGTAATTCTCACTCCAGACACATCTTCTGGGCTTCAGCTCCTCTGCTTCCTGACTCCATGTCAAACATGGAGGGATAAAGGCAGGATGGTGCTAGGGTGCCAGCCTCCTGGGCTACTCAGCATCCTTTATCATGTTTACTCAGGTGGCTTTTTCTACTCTGGAGGAGTTTCCCTAGAAAGAGCATTGGTGGTAGTGGTGGTGGTGATGCTGAATGGTTGCCTTCTGTCCCTTCCCTGGAGAGGGTTGCACCTATCTAAAGAGGAATGTAATCAGTACAGGAGCTTTCCTACTGATACAGTGGGTAAAAAAACTGCTATAAAAACCTTTGGGCCAGGCAGCAGTTCGATTAAGTGGCCTAATGTTCAGTGTAAAGCACCAGACAACATGTGACACTATGGAGAGCACTAGGCAAATAAAACCCAGGGTTGAGACTGGGCATTGCTCTGCTCCCACCCTTTCCATACCTGCATGCTCTCCTCTGTCTTTCAGACCCTGACACAACCAGTCCTTTGAGCTGGGACAACATTTACCTGGGTTATATAAGGGTGAGGTCCAGGGATGGTCCAGTAATAGAGTAGGTGCTGAACAGGGGGGTCACTGCTGCCTTCCAGGGTCACCTGAGCGTGAGGTCAGCCCCAGAGTTGGGTTACTCTGTGTGGTAACCAGATAGCATCACCGTGTGCCTCCGTGATGTTCTGTTTCCAGCCCAAAGTGATTCTCTTGCTCCTTTCTCCAGGCTGCCTTTTTCTTCCAGACTTCAGCCATGGTATAGGGTCATGCTTGGGGTTTTCTGCAGAGTTGAAGCCTTTATAGTGGGACAGGGCCCTTCTTTCCCATCCCCTCACTCTACTTACAGGAGCAGGAGGTACCATGTGCTGTTGTAGCTGAGAAAAATATTTTGGAGAGAACTTTAAACCTAATGATTCAGGGTGGGAATCAATGTCAGTGATACTCCTCCAGCTGGCAGCATTCCTCATGCAGTGGGGTTGTCCCCATCCCATGAGTTACTGGAAAAAGTGGACATGGAAATGGTCAAGGCAGCTGTGCCCTGCCAGGAAATCCCTCTAATAGCATGTTCCTATGGAGATTTTAATTCTGACATAGAAAAAACATCTATTAGAGAGGTGTGAGCAGAAGGGGAGAGGTTTTGTTCTGTTATGTAGATAGGGGGATGGAGTGTGCTGGTGTTGTGTGGGGCAGGTAGGCTCCGTAGTGGGTGTGAGTATTTTTTGAAGGTCTCTCTCCCTTGCGTGTTAGTGCTTACATCACTGTGAGGAAAAGCACTCAAATAGCCCTAATGTGGATTAGCTGTTTCCTTCTTTTGGGAGATATCGCAGCCATCCAGATTTTTAAGGGTTCAGCTTTCTGCTGTCTGTGACTTCTTCCAAAAATCTGTCCCCTTGCTCTAGAAGCTCTCCTGGCTCTAGACTCTGCAAACACTCCACATGTGTCAGTGAACAGAGAAAAAAATAGCAAGAATCAACAACTGCAGGAACACCCAAGCCCAATATAGGACAAAAAGGGGCTTTAAGGAACCTAAATAAGATTCGTCCCCATCCCCCAATGACTATTTAGGGCTTTTGCTTCTAGTTAAATTTCCTCACTGCCCCAGATCTTTCATGGGTTGTTATGGTGGGGGGGTTGATGAGTTTCTTTCTGCCCTGATGACACAGTCAGCTCAGGTCCTTCAGTCCCTGCCCCAGCAAAGCCCTGGTTGTCTCAAGAACTTTTCAGGAAACTTTCCTCCAACTGCTTGGCTGGGCACACTGCCAGCAGACCCAGCCCCTCTGGGCTCATCAGAAGAGACCTTGTACTACATTTTCCACTACACTTATCAAATCTTGGCTTGTGTCCATCTAGTGTTTGTGCAGTAATTACCTCACTAGGCAAAACAGTTCCAATGCCTAATTGTCTTCACTCTCAGGAAATTGTTCCTAATAGCCAGCTAAATTTAATCTCCCCTTCCTTGCTCCATCCACCACGGCAAACCTGCTCAGCTCTTCTCCCTCCACTTATAGTTCTATACGTGCAGTGATTATATGACGTTATCTGCTCTTATTTTGCTAGGTCAAACATGCAAAATGACTTTCTAGGACTCGTATGAGTCACAATCATAATCCTTAACTCATTTTCCTTGGGCTTGTTTGAACTTCTTTCTGCAATCTTGCAGACCATGGCCAAAACTGAAATGTGTTCAGTTCCCAAGTGCATTCAGCTCATGAAGCAGGCTACCACAAAACACCTTTTCCTTAAAAAAAAACCCACAGTAATGTAAAGAAAGAGAGGTTTTTTTAATACTCCACCTAGATCTTGAGCCTAAAGAGTTTTCTTCAGAATTTTTTTTCAGTGGCTTTCAGTGATTGATTTATCATTAATTTTCTACATGGAAAATGGTAAGAGTTTGAAGATGGTCAGGAAGCTGGATCTTTAAACAAAATGTCATCTCTTTTACCAGATGAGTTGGAACTGCTGAAACACAGCGAGTTTAAGGACATAACAGTAGTGACGAGTCAATACAGACTGAAAGAGTAGTCCTTGTCCCCTTCTGGTATCCTTCCAGCTTGAATTTTCAAACATTTTTTGTTGATTTATCTTGTCTCAAAGAGTCAGTAGATGTCAGGGACATTTCCATGTAGCTTCTCAACTTGAAGGCTTTCCCACGAGCATTGAAAACCACAAGAGAGAAAATCCAAGATTACTGAGTCCATATTTTGGATTGTAGAAGATTAGGACCCTTAGGTGTATCTGCTGGAGCTTGGTATTAAAGATGAGCAAAGCTGAGGGCTAAGTGAAGCAAGGATCAGATGAGGTTCTCCTATGGTTTGTGCTGTGTAGGAATTCAAAAGGTCTGCCAGGGAAGTTATGTGGGACATCAAGATGAATTCATATTTGACAGCCATCGACTGAGGAGACAATGGTGCTTGGGGCTTGCTGGGGAACTGCAGAATATTCTGAGAGAGAAGATGTCCTTTTTCCTGAACCCTGCTGCCACTAGGGAGCACAACAAAAAATGTAACTAGTTTTCACATCTAATAGAGACTTCCCCTTGGTCAGCCCTCTCCAGCCTTTGTACTGTAATACTTGGCCATGCCCAGGTCCAAGGTATGTTGTGTCTGCACAGGACCACATGTTCAGGTTGCTCACTAAGTATGGCCTTCAGTTTCGCTTCTCAGGGTGTCATGTCCCGCAACACCAAACATCTTTATGAACCCCATCTTGAATTGTGTCTCCATCTTCTACTCAACAGAGCAGCAACAGGGTCAGGCTATGGGATTAGCCAAGCATCTCAGTGAGCTTGGGACTGGCTGTGAGAGGGCATTTTTCTGTTTCCTGTCCATCCTGTCCGCTCCAATGTGCCCTCCCAAATGTGTCCTTTGCCACAGCTCCATGAGACTGAGTCTGCACACCCAAACAAAGGCAGCTTGCTTCCCAAAAACTCCACATAACTGCCTCACCTTCACTACCTGATTTATCCTCCAGCTCCTTTACAAGAGGTTTCTAATTAGGATTTTCCAGCTCACAGACATATGCAACTGGTCCAGCAGAGCCTCATGGTGGGAGCAAAAAGGGTTGTGTTTCAACTCAGGTTGCACCATCCTGGTAGAACCAGTTTCCCCAATGAGTTGCATCCTGCTGAGCTTTTAGCACCTCCCTGTTGGCACATCCCCGTGTCTCTCATCCCTGTGCTATCCCCATATCCTGTTGGGAAGGAGGTTTGCCTTCTCCCTGAGAAAGCTTGTAGCTGATGGGAGAGCTGGGATCTCCTTTGTTCCTCCTCCTGCTCGAGCCATCACAAGTCAGGTGTCTTCTTTAGCACTGCAAAGGCTTCCATGGAGGACTTAACCCTGACCTTTGTCACCAGGGGCTGACTGCAGACAGAGCTGGCATGTGGTGATGTCTAAGCCAGGAGCTAAGGAGAGCTTGCCCCCACCTTGCTTTACAGATTGCCTTTAGGTCTCCAAACATTTGGCTCAGGGATTTCACTCGTGTTTGTGGAAGACCATGTACAACAGCTTCAGTTTGTGCTGAGAACTCATGCCTTCCTGCAGTGAAGATACTCCATGTCAATAGACAATCGTGGAATGCTGTGGTCTGGAAGGGACTTTTAAAGGTCATCTAGTCCAGTCTCCCTGCAGAGAGGGACAGGATCCCCTCCTTACCCTGCTGCCCATGCTGCTGGGGGTGGCCGGCTCCTGGCCAGCTCCTCACCCCCAGCACCCCAAAATCCTTCTCACAGGGCTGCTCTTCATCCCTTCACCCCCAGCCTGGACTGATACTGGGGTTGCCCTGACCCAGGTGTAGGACTTTGCAGAGTTTCAAGGCCATGAACAGAGTGTTACAACCAACCTACAGGCTGAAGCATTCTAAGAGATGGTTGTAGATGAGAAGGGAAAGCCCCCAGGTTAACTCCTCCAACGCACAACGAGTTTTTGGTATTGACTGCTGCTGGAAAGACCATTTGCCCTTGCAAGAGCCAACAACAGGAATATCAAACTGAAACCAGGAGAGATGGGAAACATAGACCCATGGTGCCATTCTTGAATAAAATCAATTTTCAAAGGCAGGAGTGGGCTTTAAAACAGAGCCCTGACTTGTGAAAAGATTGACTCAGTGTGTGCTGGGATCTGCAGGGTCCCAGGGAGGAAGCCAGCTCTGATAGGATTATTTTTTGTATGGTAGGGACATCTGCTTAGTTTTCTGTAGCAAAACTATTCACAACAACAGACACACAGACAAAAATTTAAAATCACCATGACTTTTCCCTCATGGGCAGAAATTTAGCGATCAAAATTTTGGCCCTTTTAAAACCCCTTTGAAGTCAGAGGCCGAGGTTTTGTAGTTGTTTTTTCTAAAGCTCTCTGTAACTGCTGACATATGCTGCACATATGGTTTCAATGTGATTAGACTTCCGATCTGTTTTTTTTTCTTTTTGACTTGACAAAGTACTTACTCACCAGCCATATTTCCATGAGGAAAGGACTTTTAATAATAAGATTCCCAGAAAGAAATTAACATTAAACAAATAATCTCTCTTTCTGATTTCTTTTTCCTCCCTTTGAAATATGTGGGAATTTGCCCAAAGGAGGGAAGCTTTAGGTGGGACCATGCTTTACTTCTCCAAATGCCCTCAGGAAAAATTACTCTGGAGTAATTACCCATTTGTGCAGATACACTGGGAATACACAGACTATTTGGTCGAGTTAGAGAGCATTGGATCTGTAAGAGTGAATCTGTGTGACTATTTGTAGGGCGGAAAATATCTGGAACTCCCTGTGGCAAATGAGATGCCCCTGGGCAAGATGATGCTTGTGGCAGGAAGTGGGAATTCAACCCCATCTCCCAAAGAAAACAGATGGTCTGCTGCAGTCAAGATCACTGCAGACAGCACAGATCCCCTCTGGGGTTTCCTCTTAAATGTCATTATTGGGGTTAAGGGTATGTCTTGAACATCTTCAGGGCACCGACAGCAGGCCAGGACCTTCACGTCTTGAAGATCAGCAGAGATCTGCATGAATCAATATCCAGAGACAAAGGTCTTCCTTGCTTTTTTGGCTCTTCTGAATATCTCAGTGTCAGGGTAAAGTTTGGCCCTACATATGTTAGCAGAGCAGTTGCCATGTGAGGGTGGATTAACGCACAGCCCGGTTCTGTGTCCTGGATAACAAGTAAACCCTGATGCCTTCAGGCAAAGGAGGGAAGGTGCAGAGCTTGGCTCCAGGGTGTAGTGCCAGAACAGCCCACCTCGGGGGCAGATCCTGCAACACAGAGGCAGCTACTGGTGGTCAAAGCACATAGGTGCTTGTGAAATTTTCACCACCACATTTGGTTTCCGCACACCTCTGATCTCTTTCGTTGCCCTATTAAATTCTTCTAGTTCTGTCATTTCACATTCACCTTAGCAATACCAAATCCTACTTCGAACCCTGCTGCTCTTCCCCATGTAGTAGTTATTCTTGAGTGCTTCCTGTGGCAATGAATCCTCCAGGCTCATCAGACATGAGGAGAAACCAGAAGAAAATACTGCCTACCCTTTTCAATGCAAACACTCCCGAAGGAGCCCTTCTCAGGAGTCTTGTTTTACTGTATCTGCACTGGTTTAATGAGTTTTGCATTTACCCACACGGATCAAACTGGTTGTGAACTCTCCTGACCCATTGCCTGTAGGTTATGAAGTTCACGAGATGAGAGATTAACCCCAGGGTACGAAGTTTCTAGACTGAAGTCAGCTGATAAAAGTAGAATGCAAAATCACTGCTGCAGTCACCTTGCCAAGATGAAAGTTTACTATCAGGGAGTTTGTAAATGCTTGCAAAACACTTATGTAATGGAAGAATAAAGGCCACTTAAGTACGTGGATAGTTGTGAGAGTGGGAAGAAAAAGTAGCTGAAGGGATGTACAGAACATTTTGACTAGTTTATAAAATCATAAGGTAAGAAAATGCTGGCGTCACACCCTTGGCTCCTGGGCGAACAAATTTTATGAAGGAAATAACGAGCGTGCAAGATTTACTCTTGAGATTTCCAGTAAAAATATATCTTGTCCAATCATGCTGTTTTATGCAATACCAGCTGATTTACCAGTCCAACAGGCATTTTTAAAGTGGGACATGGGCATGATCTCAGCCTTGCTCTCCACATAACATTTTCTCTCCCTATCTCTTGGAAATAACCTTTTTTCCTTCATTAGCATCACCTCTACCCTACAGGTGTGAAGTGGTCTAACCTGTACAAGTCTAATTAAATTCAATTTTTCTTAGAGTTTGCTGCTCTCACGTTAGCCCTAGAGAAGCTAGTGCACCCAACATCTTGCTCACTTTCTTCAGCTATATCAGGTGGTTAATAAAACACTGCTTCTATTACAAACCAGTTTTGGCTCGGTTGATACGGTGTTTCACGGCCTTTGTTTGCCTTGAACTTTGTTCAGACAACCTGGGTTAGCTTCTGTCAATCTTTAGCCCTTGCTCTTGTGACCTCAGATGCCAAGCTGCCAGGTGGGATTGAGGTGAAAGTTCCCCAAAGTGTCCTACTCTGGGTGAAAAGAGCAACGAGACAGGCTTTAAATATGAACTGTGGGGCACTGGGGCTTCCTGGGAGAAGGGAGACATGCCCAGGCATCCCCTGCCAGCATCCAGATTGAGTGACCTGGTTTGGAGCACATGTGCTCTAACTGAAGATGCCCATTGGGTTTGTTCCTGAAACTAATGAAATCAAAGTTTTATTTGAAAAGCACCAGCCCAGTCAGGAATTTGCATGACTTCTGGTGGCATCTGAGCATTTCTTGCCTTTGTGACATCTAAGCACATTAAATGTTAGTTTGTGTTGATCACATTGAGCAACACCTTCCTCCTTACCAAAGAGGTAAAGAATCAGGTTTGTTTGGTAATAAGAGGAGCTACCTCTGAACTAAGAGTAAAAGTCAGGTTTATCAGCTGCTTGGCTGGAAGAGCAGCTGTTTCCCTTTGCTGAGAAGCACCCATTACTTTCTACTGACCACAAGCTAATAAATTGCCAGGCCAATGACACGTCTGAGTATCAAACGATCGTATTGCAAAGGTTGAGGTGACAAGATAGCAGTTGAAAATACAGCAATTGGCTCAAGGCTGCAGAATTCCAAATGGTCTGAGAAAGCTGGGTGCTTTCTGCTAGACAGCTCTGCTGATAAAGTGGTGGGACAAGGACTTTGTCCTTTGCAAAGTTCACACTTGGAAGTTCTGTTTGCTTAACCAGCAACTGCTGTGTCAGGGGAGTTCACCAAAAGTGTATCACTGGAGTTCAAAATGTGTTCCTCTGCTTTGGAAACCAAAGGGAAAATTCAGACCAACCTTCAATTTAAAGATAAACCAAGAGTTCTTTAACCACCAGTAATGACCCTGTGAACCTACAGAGCTGACAGAGTTGACTATGGAGTGTTTTTTCTTGGTATAAAAAGCTTCTATTACATGTGGAAAAATGAGGCACATAATTTTACAAAATAATTGCATCCTGTTTTGAAGATTCTTAAGCCAAGACGAACCTAAAATGGGACCTAAATGAAATATCAGTGGATATGCATGCAAGTCCTGATCCTGCAAGAGCTCACATCTAGAGACTCAGCAGCCTGAGGAGCACAAAAGGGATTTGCCTTCTGGTCTGTACAGTGCCGATGTGCAGTACAGGGCCTCAACTCCCTTTGAGGCCATAAGAAGCTGTCATCTTGTGCACTTTCTGTGGCTAGCAGCTGCAATAAGTGCTTGCACAACCTTGTTGCCTCATCGTATAGGGCTGACTCTGGGTGATGCCAATTCCTCTCCCTTCCTGGTGTTCTAGGGACATGCCTAGCTACCACTGTCTGCATGAAGGGGAGAAATTCAGCTGGAGGGTCTCACCTTTTATAGGATCATAGGGTAATTTGGACTGGAAGGCACCTCAGGACATACTAACCCAACCTGCTGATCCAAGCAGGGATGGATACAAGCCTGTGGACACACCTTATAAATGCCTTTTGAAGTGTTCATACAATCATAGACTCATAGAATGGTTTGGGCTGGAAGGGACCTTAAAGATCATCTTGTTCCAACCCCCTGCTATGGGCAGGGACACCTTCCTCTAGACCAGGTTGCTTAAGGACCCGTTCAACCTGGCCTTGAACACTACCAGGGATGGGGCATCCATAGGTTCTCTTAGCAACAGTGCCTCAACACCTTCATAGTGAAGAAGTTCTTCCTTGTAGTCACAGCTGGCACAAGCTTCACCCCAGCCTGGTGGACTGAGACAGTCTGGTTTGAATCACCCCTGGCTGTTAAGAATAGTCGGTTTCCAAAATGTGTGCCCTGAAGGCAGCCCAGAGGCATTCATGCCCTTGCATCTTAAATCTTCTCAGCTTCCAGTTAGGGATCCTACCCTCCCCTTAGGGTCAGTGGGGTTGTCCCCAGGGGCAGACCCTTGTTTTATCTATACTTACACATCAGTCGTACAACTGTCGGGCTGCCCATGGCACCATGAAATGGGGAGATCTCAATCTGATATATTACCTGGGATCTGCTCACGAGTGACCCAGAATTTCCAGAAGTCCTCATGCAAGCAAAGAGCATCTTCCATAGGCAATCAGGGAAAAAACATTGTTTCTACAGCCCATGTGGCATCTGCCTTAAAATTTGCTCACAGCCCAACAGCCAAGGTTATGGTGGTTAACTTATTTCAGCCTTGCCAGCTAATTATATGCTGCAAATGCAGCTAACACCACGGTCTAACATTGCTTTAATGAAATCTCCCCAGTGGGGATTTGGAGGGGGGAAAAAAAGAAATAAAAAGGGACAACTACACACTATCTGTCCTGACGAAGTTGTTAATTTTACACAGATGACAGCAAAGCCCTGAGGTGTCAGGGTGCATTTTGCTGACTGCCAACAGAGACTTTATTCACGGCATTAAAATTGTGGCCTTCTTGTAGCGTTCAAGGTCCTTTGGTTTTCCTATGCAGAAATGCCCTTGAGGGGAGCATTTGCTTTCCCATGCTTCAGGCAGGTCAGGGGCTGAGGCTTCGAAAATTGCCCAGACACACGTCATCAAGCCCGGTGAGGTCAAAGGATTCATTGTGTGAGAAAGCTCTGGTTGGAGGAGGATTTGCAAAAGCAAGCCCTAACTGACTGTGAATTGTGCTGGCCCAGGGCAGCCACATCCCTGGGGTGTGAGAGAGCCACTTGTTGCAAATGCTGTGGGAACAAGCTGTGTTCAGTTTTAACCCTGACAGCTGCTGGGCATGATCAGATGAAATGTGTGTCAAGGATCCGGAATTTACCTTGACTTGACCTTTTCTCTCTGAAAAAAACCTCAAAACCAACACCCAACCTGCATCCTGTGCTTCTTGCAAGAAGGAACTGATGGTGTTGCTCCTTTTCTCCTCATGATGATCTTCATTCATGACCACTTGGATTCATTCCCATCCCATCCTTCAGGTGAGCAGGACTGGACACTTCCCTGGATCTTTAATGAGAAATTAAAGCAAACAAGACCCTGCTTTCCTACATGCTTATCTCAGAGGAATTCAGTAGACAATGGTATATCCTGCACTTACTTCTGAATTGAGCCCACTAAATTGTAATTGGCCTGAGAAGATTTTCAGAGAAAATATCAACTTTTAATATCCAAAAGAAAAAGGTCGTATCATCCAGCAGTTAATCACTTCTGCATTATTTCTATATCCATCTTGAAGTCGGTGCAACTTTTCCTATTAGATCAGTAGACAATTCTTGGGTGATCAAATGTCCTTCTCAAATACCATTTCTGAAGATATGTCCTTAAGAAAAAAAGTAGCCAAGAGCATAGGGAGATGTTGGATGGGCAGTATAACACCTTTGGCTCCTATAGTTCATAGCTAAGTGCCTGCTCACTGGGGTTGACCAGAGCAGATTTCAACTTGAGTGTCACACCTTTGGTTTCCCAACAAAATGCTGTTGCTGTTCCAGCATCAGTCTCCAAGGAGCCTTCCCCAACTGCTGTACAAGTCATTAGCTGGAAACTTGGCCTCAAGCCTACAAATGTGTGACCTTTCCTGTCATTGATTGCTAGTCTCTGAGTGAGTGATTTAATAATCCTCTGCTAATAGCACAGAAAGGAGAATGCAACTGTGAGAACATCGTGGGAACGGTGGGAGCTCAGGAAGTACCATATTCCTGCAGAGAGGAGCTTGCACTCACAGGGAAAACTGAGCAGAACAAAGTGTAGCCCACCTCCAGAAGGGTGTTGAAAATCAGGAGAGAACCCTCTTTTTCATGCTTAAAACCTATCAGTGTTCTGATAAATTATCCTCTTCAGGAGCAGAGGTCTTAAAATTGCACAACCTTTTCATGCCTTGAAATAGAGAGCTCCTTTGATGTATGCCTGCTGGCAGCAAGCTCCTTCCTGCAGTGTGAGTGGCTCTTATTTCCCTTCCTTCTCCTCAGCCTCACTTGTACTGTCACACCACACACAAAATTTAACCCAGCCAACCTTCTTTTGATACATCTATTTCCCATATTTAGAAAACATTTCCCATTTGTTCTGTGTTCCTTGACTTGGATTGCTTTTATATCCAGCCTGAGGAAGGGGAAATTGGGAATGCTGGGGCAGAATGCCTCCAGATCAGCAATACTGGCAAAACCATCCCTGCACAGCATATGGTAAAACACTATGGTCAGGGAAATGTTGGGCTGATTCAGCCTGAATGGCTGCGGCATGGGAGAAATCCTAATTTGCTTTGCACAGTATAATCTTCTGGGCCAGTGCCCTGAATGATTATTATTGCAATATCCTTCTAGATCAAGCCCAGATACCAACAGGAGCCCACCTTCCTGTTTACTTTGTGGTTAAAAAAGGCCAGGGAACAATATGCAAGTATCCAAGCAGTTTCAAAACATTTAAGGAATTTAATGAATGCCAGCTGCACTAGTCAAAGGCTTCCTCGCCTGTGATACAATATAGTTGTCCAAGGACACTGCTATAGGAACATATATCATCTTAGGTTATCTGAGCTCTCCAGGCCCCATTACTGACTCCTTATGTCATAGAATCACAGAATCATTTTGGTTCAAAGAGACCTTTAAGATCGTTGAATCCAACCATTAACCCAGTGCTGCCAAGTCCACCGCTAAACCATGTCCCTCAGCAGCACATCTACACATCTTTTAAATACCGCCAGGGATGGGGGTGCCACCACTTCCCTGGGCTTTGCAACTCTTTTGGTGCTGAAGCTTTTCCTAATATCCAACCTAAACCTCTGCTGTTCAAGGTGTGGCCTCGCCAGTGTTGAGTGAAGAGGTATAGTCCCTGCCCTAGTCCTGCTGGCCATACTAGTGCTGATACAAGTCAGGATGCTGGTGGCCTTGGCCACCTGGGCACATGCTGGCTCATATTCAGTTTGCCATTGACTAAGACCCCCAGGTCCTTTTCCACAAGGCAGCTTTGCAACCACTCTGCCTCAAGCCTGTAGTGTTGCAGGGAGTTGTTGTGACCCAAGGGCAGGACCTGGCTCTTTGCCTTGTTGAACCTCATCCCACTGGCCTTGGAGCATTGCTCCAGACTGTCCAGATCCCTCTGCAAAGCCTTTCTACCCTCAGGCAGACCAACATTCCCACCTGACTTGGTGTCATACTGAACAAGCCACACACCAGCTGCTTTTTGCCTTGACTTCCCCAGCTGTAAAGAGGAGTTCACTCGTGTGTTCAGCTTCAGTTATAACCAAGCAAAACCATGACTGAGAAATTTTGATTCTTAACACCATGAAATTGAAGGGCATCTCCATCCAACAGCCTCGGTGCATTTGGAAGATGGATTTTGTTTTGTTTAGCCTGCAAGTTTGGGTTTTTTTTTCACTGTGTTCAGATGTCTGGTTTCAATATCTGTCCTAAGGATTAGAAAATGCCTTGTTCTGGCGGTTAGTTAACGAATATCTGATCCCATGTCTTGGGAGGAAAGGAAGACTCAGAGAAAATAATTATTTATTGGGTGGATGTCATTTAAAATCACTTAAGTATAACAAGAGCTTTTCCTAACTGGGGGGTAAACTTGATCTTCCTCCTGCTCTGAGTGTGAAATTATTTTCTCTGGAAATTTGCAGTTTCTTGGCAAAGGGGAGCAAATCACTCAAGTTCAACAATAGCTCCTTGTAAGGCAAGTGATCTGATTTATGCATAGTAATGTTTGTGAATATGTTCTGCACATATATCATTAGGTTTGTTTGGAAGTGCTTTTAAAGGATTAGGGCCAAAGTCTATCTTGGTGACTTGTTGAAAACCTAGATTAATTTCACAGAAGCAGTAGAATTACTTCGGATCAAGGTTGTTGGAAGGGAGTAGTGTTTGGTTCTTAGTCTATTAAATTGTTTTCTTTGCCACAATAAGTGTTCCAGAAGCTCATTTCTGTGGCTTGTACAGAGGGATCCACTTTACAAATCAGCTTCTCATGCTATCACTTTACAGCTGTGCTAAGTTTTCTTGTGCTGGTGTCCTGCTATTGGGAAATCTATCTGCTGACCCTCAGGGATCCTACCTGAGGAGGGGGATATCACAGCTCCTGCCATCTGATATAGCATTGACTGGAAGCACATCAAACCTTGTCTCTACCAGGAGACCTTCATCCTGGCTTGTATCAGAAAAAGTGTGGCCCACAGGACTAGGGCAGTGACTGTCCCTCTGGAGTCAGCACTGAGGAGGCCACACCTTGAATCCTGGGGTCAGTTTTGAGCCTCTTATTTCAAGGAGGACCTTGAGGTCCTGGAGCGTGTCCAAAGAATGGCAATGAAGCTAGTGAGGGGTCTAGAGTGCAAGACTTGTGAGAAGTAGCTGAGGGACTTGGGGGTGTTGAGCCTGGAGCAATGGAGGCTCAGAGGAGACCTTCTGGCTCTGGACAACTCCAAAAAGGAGGGTGGAGCCAGGTGGAGGTCCGTTTGTTCTCCCATGTAACAAGGGACAAAGACAAGAGGAACTGGGCTCAAGTTGTCCCAGGAGAGGTTTAGATTGGGCATTAGGAAAAAATTCTTCCCTAAGAGGGTTGTTGAGTCCTGGACCACACTGCCCAGGGCAGTGGTGGAGTCCTTATCCCTGGAGGGATTTAAAAGACATGAAGATGTGGCGCTGAGCGGCATGGTTTAGTGGTGGACTTGGCATTGCTGGGTTAATGGTTGAACTTGATGATCTCAAAGATCTCTCCCAACCAGAATGCTTCTATAATTCTACGACTTTGAGGGGGATCTAAGAGCATATTCTGGGGGCAAAATGTGAAAAAATGGAGACTGTTTAGCCTAAAGAAACAGGGCTTCTGAGGAGGTGGGGGAAAAGTACATATAAAACTGCTGCAGAGAGGAAGAAATATGATTTTCTTCTTGTCTGTGCTGGCAAGAAGCTCAGGTTAAATGCTAGTTGGGACAGCTTTAGGTCTGAATCTGTTTGCAAAGGGAATCATAGAGTCATAGAATGTCTGGGCTGGAAGGGACCTCCAGAGGTCATCTAGTCCAATCCCCCCACCATAAGCAGGAACATCTCCAACTAGATCAAGCTACTCAGAGCTTCATCCAGATGATCTTGAATGTCCCCAGGAATAGGCCCTCCACCACCTGTCTGGGCAACCTATTCCAGTGATCTGTCACCCTCATATTGAAGAACTTTCTCCTAATGTCTAACCTAAATCGGCACTTTTCCAGCTTAAAGCCATTACCCCTCATCCTGTCACTCCAAACCCTTGTGAATAGACCCTCCCCTGTATTACTCTACAGTACTGTAGTGTGTAGTACCCAGACCCTCTCAGGTACTGGAAGGTCGCTATAGGGTCCCCCCAGAGCCTCCTCTTCTCCAGGCTGAACAACCCCAACTCCCTCAGCCTGTCCTCATAGGAGAGCTGCTCCAGCCCTCGGATCATTTTTGTGGCTCTCCTCTGAACACGCTCCAACAGCTCCACGTCCTTCTTGTGCTGGGGGCTCCAGAGCTGGACACAGCACTCCAGGTGAGGTCTCACCAGGGCAGAGCAGAGCAGCAGGATCACCTCTCTCCATCTGCTGGCCACGCTTCTTTTGATGCAGCCCAGGCCTTGATTTGCCTTCTGGGCTGCTGCTGTGCATTGGTGGCTCTTCTCTAGCTTCTCATTTACTAGTATCCCCCAAGTCTTTTTCCAATGGGCTGCTCTCTAGCATGCCCTCTCCCTGCCTGTATTGGTAATGTTGGTTGCCCCTCCCCAGCTGCAGGAGCTTGCACTTGGTCTCGTTGAACCTCATGAGGTTCACCTGATCCCACCTCTCCAGCCTGTCCAAGTCCCTCTGGATGGCCTCCTGTCCGTCTGACATGTCAACTGCACCACCCAGCTTAGTATCCTCAGCAAATTTGCTGAGGGTGCACTCGGTGCCACTGTCTGTGACACTGATGATGTTAAACAACATCGGTCCCAGTATGGACCCTTGAGGGACACCACTTGTCACTTTTGCCCAGCTAGACCTTGAGCCATTGACCACAAAAATGGTCAATGGAAAATATGGTGTGGTGTCACACATGACAGCTGTTGGGGTTATTGCAATTTAGATGCTTCTTGGTTTGAAATTGCTGAGGATCACTAATCAAGAGGCTCTTTTGAGATTTCTATCAGTCTTTGGTGTGGCCATGGTAGCATACAAAACGTGTCAGCCATCATACCAATGTGTCCATTTCCCTGCTTTAATATCTCAAGAGTGTGAAGGAGAATGACACAGAGCCTATTCAAAAAGAGGTGACATGCTAATGTATGTTAATCCCCTTTCTGCCTAGAGGTTGGTGTTCCTCCCAGCTGCAATTTATAGAGAGGAGGGAGAGACTTTTCAGCCTCTTGGAGTCCCCCCGTTTAACCTGTTTCCTTCCATTCTCCTGGTGATTCCCCACCATTTCTCACTCTTCCTACCATTTCCCCTCTTCTTCCTCCAGTAACCTCAGTGCTTTTCTCCTTTGGTCTCTCATCAAAGCCAATAATGTCTCCTCCTTTCCAGCACTGATCCCCCTCCTCCCAGCTGTTGTCTCTGCTTGGCCTTCACAGGTGAAGGGGAGATGAGGATTAACTTCCCTTTCCCAGTGAACATCTCCTTTCCTGCAATTTTTTTTTATTTATTTATCTACATTTATTTTATTATTACTCTTATTTATACAACTCCCTGTGCTGGGAAATCCATCAGGTTGTACTGGCAGTGGAAATACTCCTTTGCAAAGGGGCTCTCAGAGAAAGTGGAGCATCTGAAGAGCTCTTTTTCACTTTCTCTCTCTTTAAATTAGGGTTGTGAGCTTGCAATGAACTCCTGCTGTGAAAAAATAGCCCATGGAAATGAAGTACTTGAACTAGTTGAGAGCTGCTGCCACTGTTTGTGACCACATGCTGGAATATGTATGTCAGTCCCCTGAAGAAACCCGGGGGGGGAAAAACAATAATAATAGTAAAAAAATAATGTTGTGATGTTCTTGGAAGGTGTAGTAGGGTCAAGGTCTGTCTCCAGTGAAGAGGGAAGGAGGAAATGTATTATGAGTTAACAGAGAGCAAAGAGCTTGGGGAGAAAAAGACACCCCAAGCTTCTGCCAAAGAAGGCGGCAGAAATTCCCATCAAATCATCGATTTATTGTGCTGCTTTGTCTCATCTCCAAGGGCTTCCTGGTGAGCTGTCTTCTTGTGAACACTTTCTCCTAATAGTTAAGTGGTTTTGTCTATGACCACCCCACAGATCATGCAAAGTGGACCTACAGAGGGGCTGAGGAGTCCCTAGTCCACACCTAACCACCTCACCCTTATTCCCTTGACTGAACTGTGGCTCCAAAGGCACTTATCATGGAGCCAAAACTGGCTTCAGCAGCTCACACCCTGCCTGTACTTGTTATTACCTTCCATGGGCAGCTCCACGCTCTTCTACAACTTAAAAAAGATTGTGTTATTTTTAACTTGGATCAATCCACAGGTCTAGCATAAGCCCCCCAGCTTGCTGCATGGGAATGACTCCAAGTGTTAGCTCGTAGCCAGCTGAGAAAAGTACGTTGGGGTGGGAAGAGGTGGAGAGACAGTAGTTACATCTGCTTTGCTAATCAAAATGCAGCTGGTGTTTTACCATCAGCTAAGGAAACATGGTTGCTGTTGAGGGAAGTCCTTCTCCTCTCTTGGGAGAGGATGGTGAGGAGCAAGGGCGATGAGGAATAGGGGAGAGGGAAGGGAAGAACCCCCTTTTCAACAGTAATTTATGGCAGTGTTGGCTTACTGAATGAGGTCAACCACAGCCCAAAGGTCTTTGCAAAGCTGGTTTTGGGAACAGATGAAGTCCTGATTAGTCCTGGCCAGTGGTAACACTCTCAAGCACTTTGCAGCCTGAAACACCACCCCAAAAGTGGCGTTATGCACTTTGCATTCCCCCCACACCACCAGGCTGCAGACCAAGGGGAGCCATGAGAGCCTGTGCTGGGAGATTCCCTTGATTTTGTTAGGGGTGCATGATTTATCTCCTTCAGCTTTTGAATTGTATGCTTCTCTTGCTGATATTGAGAAAGATCCAGAACGAAGGTGTCTTTGACATTTTGTAAGCATTTACTTAAGTTTGGTTTTCCTGTTTCATTTGATTAATTCTGTTTCTGTTTGTTTTATTCAGTTGGTGATGGAATGTGGGATCATGCGTGTCTGAAAGACTCTGTAATTGCATTGCCTGTCTTCTGATAGTGCAATTAATCAGGCATATTAATTACCACTGCTTTCCAATTATTGTCTCCCATGTAGCTATATAGCCCTGAAAATTCAAGCATAGATCTAAATCTTTACAGACTTATTCCTGCTAATAACAGCTATAGATGTGGTGACTTCCTGCATAACCCCTGGGCAAGGAGTGTCCTTCTGTGATGAGTTATTTTTGCTGGTTTCATTTGATTTGAAGACCTTGGTCATTTACAGGGTTTAATTGATTGAAGTTATTACCCTGAAGCTTGAAGTCTTATATTTTATTTATTTCCTGAGGATAACAGTGTTTGTAGGTGCTCTGGACGGACAGTGGCTTGTGATATTTCTGTTATTGCTTTATTTCCTAGTAGTCTACAAAAAGGCTGTTAAAAGTCTTTAAGTTACTTATTAAGAGGAGTCTTGAGTAATATATGGCTTGACTAACGTATGACCTACATGGATGGCAATCCATGGGTGGATTATAAACCTGTCAAAAGGCACTTTGGCTTTTAGTTATGTTCTTTGGCAGGAAATAAATGCCATTCCTCTATGAGCTCTATTATCTTAAGCACACCCATGCCTCATCTGAAAGGATTTGTTAAGATTTATTGCCCAGCATTTGGCTATTGTGATACCTGAAGGAGTCTGCTGTTGCTGCAGCTGTTTTAGGTGGGAGAAGGGGTTCCTGAGATGAGCAACATGTATAGAGTAAGGAAATCACTGGGAATTCAGCATTGTGAAGCTGAATTTTTGCCAAATGTTATTTAGTGAGAGAGATTTTGGTGTCTTTGACACCATGAGATCCTCCACAGTGTTGTCCCAAAGTATGAGAGCTCATAACACTGCTGCAACAAACCCAGAGTCTGCTCTTGCTGTGGTCTTTTACAGTCCTGAAACAAGTGGCTGGGGACTACTGCTGTGAGCCTTTGTGAGAAGGCAATTTTTTTTTTGGTCACTGGCTTAAGTATTATAAGGTCAGGACTTGACTTACTGGATGTTGGACTTGACTGCTGAAGGACCATGATACATTTTCGTAAGCGGGTGGTTTGGAACAGGAGAGTTTTCAACCCAGGTTGTTTCCAAAGCACTAAACACCTGACTCCTGGTAGATGCAAGTGGAAAAGGGTTGTAAATAGCTCATTACTCTAATTATGCAAAGGATTGTGTTTACACTGATAGGAACCCAAGGAGAGCACTGGCCTGAGTTGGATGCACACAGGTGTAACTAGAAAGTGAAGCCTGGTCCATCACCTGTCTTGGTTCAGGACCTTTACAGACCTCCGGTAACCCACGGCTGATCGCAGATCATGTAGTAAAAGCCTGTCCTCAAGGACAGAAACTTGGTTTGAAGCTTTTCAAGGGGGATGTGGGCATGGAAACCCCTATATTACAGCTGTCAAGGGGGTACAGAAGCTTTTTGTCTCCTTGCTATCCATTTTATTACCAACAGTTCTCATTTCCCTAATTTAATTAGCTAGTGGAAGACCATTTACATTAATTAAATAAATCAGCATTCTGCTTCATTGTGAAGGTAATGATCCAGTCTCTAATTTACACAATTACAAGGAACTTGATAAACAAAAGTAGCTGCTGCCAGCAAGCGCTTGCCCTGGTGAAACCCAACTTTGCCAGCTCCATCCATTCAACGCTGGACACATGGAGAACCCAGTGCCTCCTGCCCTGTCCCTTTCATACCTGGGTGCTGCAGGGTTCAAAGGAAGATGTGTGTGGTCCTCATTTTCTCCCTTTTCTAGGGGCACAGTGAGTTCTTGCTTTGTGTAGTAGATGCCTACTTGCCCACAGAGGGTAGGTGGTGTACTGGGGGCTGACTGGAAAAGCTTAAAATTAAGTATTTATGTTTTGCAGTGTTGGAGGCTGTTGGTTTGATTTGAGGTACTGTGTAGGTGTGAGATCTCAGACAACTTCCAGGAACTGAGAAATATTCTGTAGTGGTATAACCCCAGCCAGCAACTAAGCCCCACACAGCTGCTCAGTGACTCCTCTCAGTGGGATGGGGGAGAGAATCAGAAGACTAAAAGTGAGAGAACTTGTAGGTCGAGATAAAGACAGTTTAATAGGTAAAGCAAAAGCTGCACATGCAAGCAAAGCAAGGGATTCCTCCACCAATTCCCATCAGCAGATAGATGTTCAGCCGTCTCCAGGAAAGCAGGGCTCCATCACACCTAACTGCTACTTGGGAAGGCAAACACCATCACTCTGAATGTCCCCTTCTTCCTTTGTCTTCCCCTAGCTTTATATGCTGAGCATGATGTCCTATGGTCTGGAATATCCCTTTGGTCAGCTGCGGCCAGCTGTCACAGCTGTGTCTCCTCCCAGCTTATTGTGCTCCTTCAGCTTACTTGCTGGTGGGGTGGTCTGTGGAGCAGAAAAGGCCTTGACTCTGTGCAAGAGCTGCTCAGAAATAATGACAACATCCCTGTGTTATCAACAGTGTTTTCAGCACAAATCCAAAACACATCTACTAGGAAGGAAATTAACTCTACCCCAACCAAAACCAACACAATCCACAGTTCAGAATCAGCCACGCAAGTGGCTGAAATGAATAGGAAGTGGACAACTAAACAAATTCATGGTGTATTATCCAGGATGGAGGTCCAGGGGTGAGGAAAAGGGTGCAGCTGCCCTTGCTGTATGGTGTAGAGCATGTGGTGAGCTTTGGCTCTTCATGAAGAGGAGGCTGATCCCAGAGTTGAACTTGCATTGAATGTGGTGTTGGTCACACTGGATGGGGTACTCTTTTAAGGAGATAGGTCTCATTTTCTCACCACCATGATAATGCAAGTAGTTCTTCTTGAGAAACTATGAGGATCTGACCTGACTCTCATCTCTTTTACAACTGTAATGTTGGTGTCACTGGAGTCACTCCAAGTTCAGGCCAGAATAATCCAAAGCTAACAGAGCATTCTGTTTCCATCCCCTCGAGGGCAGGCATCTAGAGATGGATGAGCCTAAATGAATTACTTCCTGCTCAAGTTTTTTTCAGGCAGCAGAGACTTGCCCTTTGAAGTCTGAAATCCCTGCTCCATCAATCTGAGATGAACTCCCCCAAGAGTGCTGACATGTCAGGATGGAATTTGACTTTTCTGTCACTGCTGGGATGTTCTCCTGACAGCTCTGTTGTCCTTGACTTCACTGACCCCCTGCAGCCCTGTTATTAATTTCTTTAAGTTCTAGTGAGGGAAAGTATCACTTTGCAGACCAGTCCAGGGCTTTCAAACTCAGACACATTTCTTAACAGCTTCTTCCAGTGGCTTTGTGTCAGACACTTTTGGCATAATCTAACTGTCAGGGACCAAGTTTATCCTACCTGTCATGGATTTCTAGCTGAGGTGTCTGAGCTAGGACCCTTTCCTGATATAAACTGCTTCAGCCTTCAGAGAGGGATGGAATTGAGTGAAGATTCAGTATTATAACCTTTACTGTACTTTAGCCACTCTCTCTTTAAAGGCAAATAATTTCTGAATTAATTCTAAATTATGAACTCAACAGAAAGTGGACAGAACTGTAAGTTTAACTATAGCATTGTCCCAAACCATGAAAACCTGTTATCTATTTTGTATTTCTAAATTAATACTCCTGCTTTCTCTTGAAAGTCTTTCCTTCTTTTTTAGTCCATTATTAAAAACAAAACCTATTTACATTTGTGCACAGAATAATTGCAATGGAGACTTAGACTGAATTGTGACATAATAGCTTTCTAAGTACTCAGAGGAAAGAAAGGTCTGTGGAAATGTACAAAACCAGAAGAGAAAATATCTTTGTCTTTGGAAGCTAGTAGCCGAAGTGACCAAGGCTGGTCTTCTAGCGAGTGTAAAGAGAAAGACGCTTGTGCAGATTGAGCCAAAGTATCCTAATTTATGTGTCTGAAGTGGATTGGTTGAATTACCCTCTGGAAATCTCTTTTGTTTGCCTATAGAGAGAATACTTAGACTAAATGCTGATCTTTTTTAAATGTGTAGACTTAGGTGATATGAATCATACCCTGGCATCTACTCAAACAACCATCAGACACTGCAGAAAACAAGGAGAAATCTCCAGGTACATTAGCCAGGCAACAAATCATAGAATGTTTTGGGTTGGAAGGGACCATTAAAGAGCATCTAGTCCCATCCTCCTGCAGGGAGCAGGGACATCTGCAACTATAGCAGGTTGCTCAGACCCCTGGCCAGCCTCACCTGGAATGGTTCCAGGGCATCAACCACCTCTTTGGGTAACCTGGGCCAGTGCCTCGCCAACCTTATTCTAAAAATTACTTCCTTATATCTACTCTGAATCACCTCTGTTTTAGTTAAAACCATCACCCCTTGTCCTGTCCCAACAGACCCTGATACAAAGTCCCTCCCCAGCTTTCTGACAGGCCCCTTGAAGTCCCGGCAGGCCCCCAGAAGGGGTGCCCAGCTGGAGCCTTCTCCTCTGCAGGCTGCAGAAGCCCAACCCTCTCCTACTGGGCTGCCAGCAGAGGGGTTCCCCCCTCAGCTCATTGCTGGGGCTCCTCTGGCCTTGCTCCAGCAGGTCCCTGTCTCTGCTGTGCTGAGGACTCCAGAGCTGCCCCAGCACTGCAGGGGGGTCTCCCCAGAGCGGGGCAGAGGGGCAGGATCCCCTCCCTGCCCTGCTGCCCACCAGGCTGGGGGGGCAGCCCAGGCTGCCAGGGGCTCCTGGCCAGCTCCTCACCCCCAGCACCCCCAGGGCCTTCTCCCCTGGGCTGCTCTCCAGCCCTTCACCCCCAGCCTGGATTGATACTGGGGATTGCCCCGACCCAGGTGCAGGACCTTCCACATGGCCTTTTTGGACCTCATGAATTTTATACAGGTCATGTGCATGTGAGTCCTGTAAATACAGAAGGACAAAACCTTCCCCACATACCCCTTTCTGCTGTCTTCTTCAGGTCTTTAGTTTGTACGCTCAGGTGATGAGCACAGTCACTTAAGATACATCCAGTGGAGAGAAAAAAGAGAGAGACCTCTCTAGAGGGCAATTCAAAGGGGGAACATGAGCTGGATTGACAATAAGTGTGCTGAATAGGGCTGTCATGATAGGCATTAATCGTAGCTTGTTAGGGTGGTAGCAATGTCTTCCTTCATGTCCGCCCACCACCACGCATCTCAGGGCTGCTGCTGAAACCAGCCAGGAATCTTGAACAGACAACAGCATCCCCGGAGAAAAAGTGTGATCCCCTTTCAGCAATAAAGCCCAGCATTAGTACTATTTTGTAGCTTTGGCTTCAAAATCTATTTGGATTGAAAAAAAGGCAAAGGAAAATGGTGGTGCCAAACCAGATGAAAAACAATGAATGCATTTTTGAGTTACAAGTTGTTAAAACATGAACCCTTAAATGAAATTTGGTGTGGTTTTGCCCAGTATGCCTTTTTTTTTCTCTCCCCATGATATTGCATCACAGTGAAGCATGATCCTTGGGCTTTAATGGGAACAATGTGTTTCTTTTCTGAGGTGGTCGGGAAAGACATCAGGTTATTCTCCCCTACTTGGACAAATGCTTGTGTTTTGTGAAGGACCTCCCAGTAAGTGTGTGGATAGCGCTGTTGCTTAACAGAACGAACTGAACTTGGAAGCAAAATGGTTTGGTTTTGAAACAGGGATGGGGTTGCAGCTGAAGCAAAGTCTCAAAACCACATTACAGCTGTTGATAAGGTGTGGTAAAGGCTGGAGGAGGTTATTCTCCTCTTAGCACAGGCACAAACCCTGAACTGCCACCCTTAGCTATGCCTAAATGTGCAAGATGTCTTGTAGCACCCACCAGACAACCAGCTTGTCTGGGTGGCCTTCTGGTAAAGTGGAAGGGTGTTATGTATTTTCCCTTCTTCTGTATTCATGTGTGTTAATTAGGAAGGTTTCAACTGCAAAACACACTCTCATAGCAAGGTCATAAGAAGGCCCAGGCATGGTTCCTCCAATAGATGCACAGCAGTTTCTCCCTTGCCCTGCTAAGCCTCCCTCTCCTTTGAGTCCCTTGCAACTTCAGGGCTTGAGCTTGAAGTTAAGGACTAACCCCTCCTCCTTCAGATTTCATTACTGGGGTCAGAGGTGGGACTTTGGGGACTTCCTAAGGCATGACTGTAAAATCTGCTTTGGGACAGCCAGCCACCCCCAGCTCACACGCAATGGGGAGACATATCCAGGAGAGCTGCACACCTACCTCACCCAGCTCCTTCAGAACCCAGTCCTGCACAAAACATGCCCACAGGCATTCAGCCCCAATCCCTGTTTTCAAAGTTAATTACCTTTCTCCCCTTAAAGAGAATTCCTACACTGTTGACATTCATCATCCACATGTCAATCTCACTGAGAGAAGATATATTGTGCCGTGTACTCCTTGCAGAGCTGGGAGTGTCCCAGTAGCATTTTCTGAAAGTCATTTTGAGTAATCATCCCTGGAGGGGCCCTTAAACACATTCAGCTCTACATCAAGCAGCATCACCTCCACATTATTAGCATTCGGCAAAGCCCTGCTCCCTTCCCCCTCCAGCCTTTTTGGTTCTTCAGTGAAAGACAGACAGAAAGTTCTTCCTCTCCTCAAATAGCTCCACCACTTACTTGTTCATCATAGCATCTAAATCAAAGCTGCCCATGTGCTTGCTGTGTGCTGTTGTTTTTCACCCTGTCCCATTTCCTGCTCGTTGGTGCCCTTCACAGAAGCTCATTGTAGCAGTGTGAGAACCTTCTCCCTTGTAGCTCCTGCCATACATTTATCTCTACCTTGCCAAATCATTTCAATAGCCAAGACTATTTCTACATGGACTTTAGCAGCTTGGAAACATTTCCAGAGGCCTTACAGTGTTCACTCTACTCCCCTTTCCATATACACTATTGCAAAGTCTTCCTCAGATCCAGGGCTTGGAAGTGCAGAGATGTGGCTTAAAGGTGCACAGATCTTGAGCTGGGTTACAAAATCAAAGAGTCAGAGAATCATTCTGATGGGGAAAGACCTTTAAGATCATTGAGTCCAACCATTAACCCAGCACAGCCAATGCCAACACTAACCCATGTTCCTTGGCACCACATCTTCATGTCTTTTAAACCCCTCCAGGGATGGGGACTCCACCACTGCCCTGGGCAGCCTGGGGCAGACCTTGACAACACTCTCAGTGAAGAAATTTTTCCTAATATCCAATCTAAACCTCTCCTGGCACAACTTGAGGCCATTTCCTCTTGTCCTATCGCTTGTTACATGGGGGAAGAAACTGATCCTCCTTTCAGGAGTTGTTCAGAGTGAAGGTCTCCCTTGAACCTCCTTTTCTCCAGGGTAAACACCCCCAGGTCCCTCAGCTGCTTCTCCCCACACTTGGGCTCCAGACCCCTCCCCAGCTTCACTGCCCTTCTCTGGGCACACTCCAGCCCCTCAGGGTCCTTCTGGGAGTGAGCAGCCCAAAACTGAACCCAGGACTCAAGGTGCAGCCTCCCCAGTGCCGAGTCCAGAGGAACAATCATTGCCCTAGTCCTCCTGGCCCCACTATTTCTGATACGAGACAGTCTTTCCAAACTTTCTTCCTGTGTAGATCTCGGGGCACTGTGGTCCTTCCTCCTCTCCTGCTGGGTCCCTAGGATGAGGGAGGGCTCTGCATTTGTACCACAGATGCTCCAGGCATGGCTTCGTGCTGGGGAGGACTCAGAACCTGTGATTTACTGTCTTTTTCTCATGGAACAGCTGCATGAAAAGTCACTAACTGAGTCTTTAGCTTCAAGGTACGTTGTCTTTGATGGCTTTTCCACTCCCTCCCTCTGTTTTCTCTCTTTCCTGCTTCAGGCTGCTGCACACCATCCCTTCTCCCTTGCCAACACAGCTGCTCTGCTGAGAGCTGGCTTGGGGAATGGATCCAGATTAAAAGTCACATAGCCAAAATAGGGGCTTTTTTTTGGGTTAATCGGTTGCTTCCTTGATTCTTTTTGTCCTGCCCTACTCAGCTACAGCTTTGTGGCACTACACAATGATATGGCAGGAACGAGCACTTGGGAGGGAATAAAGGACAAGGACTGGGAGGTAATTGTCTAAGCTGATGTTACTGCAAAAGAAAATGTATCAAGAACCCACAGCCTGAGGTGCAAGGCCTCCAAGTGAAATAACAGGGACAGTGTCACGTTCCTTTAAATCCCTCAAGGAATTTGACTTACTGGACAGAGACCCTTTCTGTATGAAAAAAACCCAAACAAACAGCCCTTTATAAATCAGGAAATACTTATTATCTCCTTCACCCTCTGCTTCTTTCTGTGCCTCTTCCTTTCAAAGTTAGAGTCCTGAGGATATATAGAGATGCAGAGTAATGCAGTAAATAAATCAGTGCCCTGGAGCTCAATTTTGATTGCAAATATTCCAGATCTGCATGGATTTGTGGAGACACAGTAAGCTGCGTGGCAGAATGAAAGCCTGACAGAATGTGTAGCTCCAGCCTCCCGCTGAGAGCTGTTCAAATACATCTTTAAAGAATACCCATGGCAAAGGCTGGAAACAACAAGCCTTTCCCTCATTCTTGCTCCTCATTTCTCAGTTCAGCACATCCCAATGAGACTTCTTCAGGTGTTAGGATGGGTGCTTTGAAAACCTGCCAGAATCACATTGTTTGTTCTTGGTGTTAGAGCCACCAACTCCATCACCTGCAGGAAGCCCTTATCACCTAGAAAAATGAGTCTTGCACCTTCACAGCATGTGAGGAAGAAAGGCACAGAGGTGGTTTTTCTAAGTGGGAGTCTGCTGTTCACATTAGTTTCTGAGGCAGATGGAAAATTTAGCACTGAGACTTTTTGGAAAACATCTTCCTTTCTTCAATGGCAAGGTCATCCCTGGGCTATTTCTTCTGCCACTAAAAGCTTCTTGAATTCCTGGGGCATGTGGGTTGGGATTTCAGACATGCTTGACTCTTTCTGGAGGTATTTAGAAGACATGTAGATGTGGTGCTTAGGGAAATGGCTTAGCAGTCGACTTGGTAGTGTTAGGTTAGTGATTTGACTTGATGATTTTAAAGGTCTTTTCCACCTGAAATGATTCTGTGATTCTGTAGTTAGTGAAGAAAAATAGGTGCCTGCAGAAACTGATTTGCCCCTGCTAAGATCCAAATCACCTTTCAGGACTGCATCTGAGTTGCCCCAAGATGTAGCATGACCTTGAGCAATTCGGTTCACCACATAGGCACTTTGGTCTGGTGTCAAATGTTGGAATGGACTTTCCAAACCCAAGGGTGCTACCTTTTTTGGAAGCTAGGGCAGATGAAGCAGGGGCATTTCAGGAGATGACACTCAGTTCACTGGGGACTGTTTGTGGCTGTCCCTTCTCTTCCTCCTTCTTTCTTCATGTCCTGCATCTGGTTTCCCTGTGGTCCCTTGCACTCCTGATCTCCAGTTCCTTACCACCCCCTGAACCAGCTCCTGTCTCCTGTTGTGTACTGAAATGGGAAGCTCCTGGAGAGGTTGGGCCATCCACTTGATGTGGCTATAGTGCTACTGGTGACTGAGCCAGGTAGTCCCATGCTAGTTCCAGAGACAACCTATCATGAGAAGCTATCTGCACCTTCAGGCCATGGTACAAACTCTGCTCTCAGGCAGGAGCTGGGCTTTAGAAGGCTTGGTGTGAAACAGCAGCCAAGGAATATGAATATTAGGCATTGCCAGACCTTGGAAAATCTGTCAAAATGTAACACAAAGAAAGTAGGTGAGTGTCAAAAATGTATCCCTCCTAAATGTGAAAAGAAGAGCCAATGTGACGGGGAAGAGTCCAAGCAAGCAAAGAGGAAAAGCTCCTAGTGCCTTGAAGCTGGGAGCTGTGGTGTAACCATGAGTGTGGTGCTAGAGTGAGGAACTGCTGAAAGGCCAAAACTTTTCCCATCCCTGCTCACTCGTATGAGGCTGCAGCAACAGGAATGTGGCAAGTGAACGTCTCCAATTTCTTCTTCTGGTTTCAGGGCAGGCTTAATCCAGCATCAGTCTAATTATATTGCCCTGTGGTTTACTGAACCAGTCTGCTCTTGTTCCTTGTGGTTAATACTAACTGCTAAGTCTTTTTGCCTTTAATTCTTCTCTTGATATCTCTTTTTGTCCTAGCTTAGGCTAAAGGGCTTAGCTTCTGAAACATGCAGCTGAAGTACCTCTAAGCACCTAAGACATAAAAAAAAAATTAAAGTGCACTAGTCTTACTGTACCTCTTTGGTCTTAATACCTTTAGTGGTATAAGCAGGCTTTCTACTCTGTATTTATGCAGTATCTTACCCAGAGAGGTCTTGGTTCATGGCTGGGATTCCTATATATTGCTAAAGAGATCCACAGCTTGCTAGGCTGCTCTCTTTGTCTGTCTTTAACCAGCATAGTTCAGCTGCAGACCCTTCATAGGGTAGTCAGGAGCTCACTCAACCTCACTTACTTGGGTGGAGGGCTCCCTCAACCAAGGTATGGGCCCACTGCAGTGATTACCACAGGAAACTTAGAGTAAACTTAAGTAAAGTTAAACGTGTGCCACTGCTCTGCTGGGGGACCTTGAAAATCCTTCCACCTCTAAGTTTCCCCACCACGATTTTCAGGGGACCAGATCCAGAGAGGTAGTGTTGGTGCAACATAATGTCCCCAGGATGGGACCGTGCTGTCATTGTGCATCAAAACCCTTCTCCATGGCATCTTCTGAGCATCTGTTGCACTGAGCACAAAACCCTCCCTGTGGGACAGACTGTGGGGGCTGGGAGCTTCCTTCCCCCTCTTCCCCAAGCCCTTCCACTTAATTTGTGTCATTTTGTTCAAATGCAGCTGGAAAGAATTAAAATGTCAGCTAGGCACAATTGCTTCCATTGAGATGAAAAGCTGCTGGAAGAAACAATGCTAACAAGCATGGCAAAGAGAAAAAGGGAAAGCCTGGTGCTGTTTAGCTGGTAATAATTAGCCCCAGAAGTGGAAAGAAGCAAGATCCAGTGTGGCTCCAGTGTGGCTTCCCTCGGTTTAGGGGAGGTCCAGTTAGGAACTGGTCAATGAACGTTGCTTAATTGCTGCTAATCCATTACTTGGTGGAGTCTGGTCTCTAGGATGTGCTTGTCATGAAAAAGCACACGGCAAGATGATTGCAGAGAGCAAGGGCAGGCAGAGATTCTCCTGAGGCTTGGCTGTAGTGGGAAGTGACCTGTTTGGGTAGTGTTGTTTGGTGACTGGTGGTTGTGGGGGTGCAAAATTTGGGACATTCTTTGAATATTCATATGTTATCCAAAAGAGAGCAATAGAAGTTGTTTTCAACTGATTAGGCCAAATTACTATGTGATGGGAAGTGGGGACATTTAGGTTAGAAATTAGGAAGAAGTTCTTCACTAGGAGGGTGGTGAGACACTGGAACAGATTGCCCAGAGAGGTTGTAGATACCTGAACACTGAGTGTGTTCAAGGCCAGGTTGGATGGGGCTTTGAGCAATGTATTTTAGTGGGAGGTGTCCCTGCCTGTGGCAGGGGAGTTGCAACTGGATGATCTTTAAGCTCCCTTCCAACCCAAAGCATTCTGTGATTAAGTCATGACTCAACGCCCCCCCCAGCCCAAGCCACCACAGGTAAAGAATAATAGATTTAAGGAAATCACTGAAGCTCTACACACTTTTATTATGAGAAGAGATCGGATGTGGGATGCAGGAACATGCCTTACCTTGAAGATGCAGTATTTTAGTCTACTGGTTGGCTTTGGGGAAACATAAAAAATGGGACTAGAAAGGTCCTGCAGGTTTGTAACTCCTCCTGCTGCTGTGTCCTCAGCCAGAGTTTACAAGGGCCAAGCTCCTGCAAGCAACGTGGAGGATATTCTGGGTCCACCAGCCCCGTTTCCTTCCTTCTCCTCTTCCCTCTCCAACCTTTCTGCTTTTTCTGCACAACATGAGGACAATCCAGACAGCCTCATGTCCTTTGTGCATCCAGTCTTGGTTTGCAGCAGGGGTGCAGCCAACTGAAATCTTCCTTTTCTTCTTCACATCTTCCCAGCACACACTTTTTAAAGCAGCCTCCTCAGGTGAGAGCCTGGGGCCAGGGATTCTTCCGTGCTGTGCAGGTGGCTTCATTTATACCATGATAGCAGTGGGAAATAAAGGAATAGAGAGTACTGGGAGGGCAGTGATGTCCAAATCACACTGGAAGTACTTGCAAACTTGAGATTGACTGTCTCTGGTCTACCCAAAACTTTACATCTGTGATGATTTCATGTGTTGTTCCAGGTCTTTCTTGTTTATGAGCCCTGGGGTAGGTCAGTGTTTGCCTTTGTCCCTGCAGTGTGGTGCTGGTGACTCAGTTTGCACCCACCATGAGGGGAAATATTTGATGTGCCTGGGAACTCCTCAAGCTAAAGCAGTCAGCCTAATAACAGGTATGTTTCCTCCTTACAAATCTTGCTTAAGCTCATCCATGAAGTCTTTCAGGCAATATTTATCCCACATCAGCACTGTCATACACAGATTATTGCTTCTAGAAGGAGAAAAATGGGAACAGGGCAAGACACGTAATGAGGGTGACAGGACATTCTGGAAATTGTTTTCAAGGTGGAACTGATGGCAGAGAAATTAAAACAGCTTAAAGGAAAATGCAAATTAGTTGTATATGGTGGAAATCAAGGATTCTTAAGAATATGTTTAAAGGTTTTCCTGACCTGACATCTGGGAGTTGTGCCGCAGCAAAAGCCAGAGCCGTGGAAGACCGTTGCTGACCAGAGGAATAAGAATGCACCAGACACACTGTGAAAACTGAAATGTACCTTTTAATTTATTTTTTTTTTTTAATAAAAACCCTTCCCCCAACGTGGCAGACTGGATTCATACTGAGAGACCAACACATGGGTGCCTTTCATTGCTTTTAGAGATAGGGGCTGCCCTTCTAGCTCTTACCTAGCTCAGAAGCTCAGAAGCACCTGGCTGAAGCAAGGTCCAGCCTTCTGACTGGTTGCACATGTCCTATCTTTTAATGCAAGCAACAACACACCTCCCAGTTCAGTGCGGCAGGGAGCTGTGATCTGTCTTGTGTGTTTCTAAGGGGGAAGCAAGGGAAGAGAACAGATACTCAGACAAAGCAAATCCTTACAGTCCAATGGTCCAGTCAGGCCATTGTTCCAGTTAATCCCATCTCAGATAGCAACTTCTCATTGGGAAGATGAGATTCTTCCCAAGATGCAGCCCGTGAGCTCTGCAATACCCTCAGCCATGTGAAAAGTGCCTTTCTCACCCTCCCATGTAAACTTATGCTCTCTGAAGCATAACATTAGATTACCTGAATAATATTGTCTTCCTGCTTCTTTTGGTTAAGCCCATTCTTTGAGCTGAGATTTCTCCAGCAAGGCATTGAAGTGAAAGTGCCTCAACCAGCCCCTGTTGCAGTGACTTTCTCTCTCCTCTCCTCATTTTATCTCTTCCTTCAGAACTAAGGGGTAGAAACGACAGCATAGGGTCATGACTTGTTTAACAAGTGCAAGACGCAGTCCTAAAGGGGACATTCCTCCTGCACCTACCAGCACGATCCCTTACACAGATTTATGGAGTGTATGAAATCAGGAACAGCCATAGAAGAGTTCTCATACGTAAGAGATCAAGGAGCTGGGACTATTTAAAGAAGTTGGACTTGCCAGCTGCTAAGCCATCATCTGAGCTGGAATACCAGCTTCTGAGGTTCAGTGGTGCCATTGCAATCAGCTTTATGGAAAGCATTTATTTATTCCAGATGTGATAAACCCTATGCTGGAGAAATTTGGACCTCAAATAGAATTTAGGTGCCTGATTTCTAGTCTGGTTCTCATTTGTATCATATTAAAACTCACTCTCTCAGTCCTTTCTCTATGGGTAGATATCATACATCCAGAAGTGGCATGTCCCTGTGAGCCTTGAGTTCACTCAGTGGTAGCTGTGCCCTGCCAGCCTTACAGGAAGCAGGACAACCTGCTAAGTGTATTGACACCTCGTAAAGCAGCTTCTGTCTTGTTTTCAGGTACTGTTTAACAGAGTTTGTGTTTTGGGCCAGGGTTTTGCCCCAGGGCTGTTACCACATCCAGGCAGCTTCAGAGAAGCGCCTCCAAATGAAGCTGATGCAACCCCAAGCCCAGCAGAAGAAACAGGGACAACATCTGTGCCTGCTTTGCCTCCTGAAAAGACCATAACATTGCATCCTCTTGCAGCTCAAAGCCCTGGCTCCTGGGAAGAGTCTGCTCCTTCAGAGGACTGCTTCCCCCCCTTCTTCTTGGGGCTGCTCTCTGCTTCCACCCTTCATGGATCCCTGCAGAGACCTTGGGAGGAGGAATCACCCCTGCGTTAACACCACTCTGCAACCCAGGCTCCCATCAGGAGGGCTTTGCCATCAAGGTGGTCTCTTTCCCCAGCTCTGCCAAAATGCCCCGGGGTGCCTCATTAAGCTGGCTGCTCCCTCACTTAGATGGAGCTTGTTTCTTTTTTAATACACAGCCTGACAGGCCTGGAAATATCAAACTCAGCAGCTTTGTGGCCTGCTCAGATCTGAAGCACCGTGCTTCAGAGCTAATTAGCTGGATTTCAAATCCGAGCGGCAACGGGCTGCCTTCTCTGACAGTCCTGTTTCATCAGGACCTCCCAGGAAGATTGTTTTAAAGTTTTCTCCCTTCCCAGGCTTGAAATGAAGTCACAAGAAACATTTATTTTTTAGAGTGCATGGGAGGGAAGCAGGCATTAAATTTTTTTTTTTTCCCTTTGGCTCCTCCAATACACTCCATACGTCCTTTTAGGCTCTGTTTCGGGAAGCACTGGGGAGAGACGTTTTTTTTTTGTTTTCAGGAGCATTTCCCTGCACCACCATCTCGTACCCCATGAAAATCACCATCAACACAAGAGCTGCCTTGGAAGAAGGCTGTGCTTTTTTTGTTTATCATGACACAATTCTCCCTCTGCCTGCTGCTCTGCCTTTGGGAGGCCACCACAGTGGTCAGTCACTTGCAGGACTATAGGTTTAAGGGCTGAAAGAGAGGATTCTGAGCATCTAGCTGGATTTTCCAAATTATATCCGATGTTCCCCTTCTCGAGACTTCAACTTCCACTACAGCCAGGGCACAGCCAAAGTCAAGAGCTGAATTCACAGCTTTTGTCTCCTTACGTGTTGGCTAACATAAGAACAGTGGTGATTTTGTGCTGCTCAGCTTTACACAACTGGAAAATAACTTCATTTCAGAGGCAGGTTCTTAATGCTTTTTGCAGACCAAGCACTCAGTGAGGGAGCATCAAACTCTCTACCCCTCCATAACTTGCTCTGATGTGCTACAGAATTCCCCTAAAAGCTTATTGTGTGAATTCGAGCCCACCTAGAGTAGTTATTCCCACCCCAACCCATTCAACCAATCTCCTTCCTTCATCTCTGGACTTTTAATCACCTCTGGGGTGGATGCTGGGTTCCTACACAATACGTTGCTATGGACAATTGTCAGTCTCAGGAACTACTGCAATAAATTCCCACCTGAGTCCTCTGGCACCAGTTCAGCCAGGCACTTTATTTTCCCCTCTCCACATGCCCAATTAAAAGTAATATGTCATTAAATTGACTTTATATTTGTGTTGGTGGGAATGTCAAATGCTTTCACAATACTAACTCTTACAAAACCCGAGACAGAGTCCCACACAAACTTCACAACAAAGTCCCTCATTGTACACCAAGCCTTAATAAAGGAAGCCTAATGAGACACTGGAGGGGTCCCCAGCAATACAGGATCTGAGACCTGAGGAAGGGGAACTGTGTGTGGGGGAATGTTTTGAACTCTGCAGCATTAGGTAGAAGGAGTTATTTAACCACATGGAGCTGGTATTCTCCATGAAAAGATACCTGAGCTCAGGAGGATTTCCCATGCTACCTCATGCTGGGGGCATGATGTCTCTGTTGCAGTGGAATGGTCCATCTCTCCATCATGTGTTTGCAGAGCAGGGGGTACAGCTCTACAGGAGAGGATTTTCAACTGGAAGCTTTGACATGTCCTATGCACGATGCCTTATTAATGCATTGCAGTCCTCCAGTGGAAGAGGGAAGGATGATTCATTCCCCATTTGAGTGAAAGGAAACCAGAGCATGAAGAGATTAAAGGGTACCAGACAGAAAATTTCAACCTTGCTCTCTGCAATTAGACCTTAGTGACTCTGGCTCTACCTACATGATGTGTGGAGACGGGGATGAAGTCCCTTTGCCCATGCTCACTTCTCCAGACACAAGGAGGACAAAACTGGGGGCAGGGCTGGGGCACTACTTCTGGATCAGGCCCCTAATTTTACATCCTCAAGCTATGGCACAGCACTGTATGTATGGCTTTTGGGTTAAGGTTGTTCAAAAGCTACCAGATCATGGCAGAGCAGCCTTGCCCTGCCTGTCTCCAGCCATGCCAGCATGCTCAGACAGGCATCAGTGATCTGGTGATGAGGACAGTGCATTTGTGGTGACCTCAGAACCGTGGCCTGTGTGTAGATGATGAGCTGAGCAGGTCTGCTTGGAGCTGCAGGAAGGATACATGGCCAGAACACAGTCAGTTGAAGATGTGACTAAGAAGGCAGACTATAAATCACCCTCACACCTCTTCAGGGCACCCAAGCCTTCTCCTGAGCTGAAAATCCCTTCAGCCTTATGACTGAGACATTGCTGCCCCACCAGAGTGTTGTGGCTGAAAGCAGATGGCAGGCTGGGACGGACTACATTCACTGGCCCTGCTCCTGAGCAGTTAAGCTCTGAGAAGCTAGGAGGGTCAAGTGTGGGATCAGCAGGTAGGGATTCAAAGCCTCATCTCTGGACTTGCACTGAAACCTGTCTCTGTGGAGGACTTTGGTGTAGAAAGTTCGGGGTGATCAGTGGGAAGTGCTCAGAGTGAACCGTGACCTCTTATTCCCCCCCTGTAATGGCTATGGGAAACAAATGTGCATTATGCAGGTGAGTCTGATAGATCCTCTACATCCAGGATGAATCTAAACTGTTCTTTTTCCATCCGACATATCCCTCTCAGATCCCGTTCTGCAAATGTGCAACACTATCAGTCCAGCCTTGGCTAGAGGCTCTCTGCTCTCTTTGAAGGAACTGCAGCAGGAGCTGCCTAATGCCACCCGTGTTGTCTGAGGCTGCATCGGTCAGTGCAGGCTCCAGTGTGGACTGAGGTGGCAAAACTCCTCTAGCAGAGGGTCAATAGCAGCAGTGCAGTCCCATTGGGCAGTGGGATGCAGCACATGGCAGTCATTATCGTAGGTGGTGAAACCAATATTGTGTGATGAAAACAATCCCTTTGTTTTGTAGGTACAGGCCTCAGGGAGTTTAATCATCCCATTTACACTGGCCAGAGGAAAGGATGGTCTTATTTTGTGGGATACGATTGTTTATGATCCTCATTTCCTCTCCAAACTGAGCACGTGGCAATGTCCATCCTGGAAAGAAGGTGATGTGTGTAGTTTCTCACGTCTGCTCTTTTCTGTTTTCTATTTTCCTTACTGATCTCTAGAACTACCTAAAAGGAGGTTGTAGTGAGGCTGGTGTTGGTCTCTTCTCCCAAATTACTGATGACAGGATGAGACGAAATGGCTTCAAGTTGCTCTAGGGGAGGTTTTGAATGGCTATTAGGAAGAATTTCTTCACTGAGAGAGTGGTGAGGCACTGGAAGGGGCTGCCCAGGGAGGTGGTGGAGTCATCATCCCTGGAGGGGTTCCAAAAAGGAGTAGATGCAGCACTTGAGGCTATGGTCTAGTGTTTAGGGAAATGCTGGGAGGAAGGCTGGCCTTGATGATCCTGGAGGTCCTTTCCAATCATAATGATTCTAGGAAGCAATGATTAAAGCCAAGGCATTGCCTTAGCAGAAGTGAAGGAAACCGGTCCCACTAAGAGGTGATGTGTGAGGAACAGAGAAATGCCGGTGGGACTGACTGGACTTGCCTTCACCTGCTTTGCATTGCCAGTGTAACAGGAATGAGCTGTTTGCACCCTCAGGCACGTATTTGTCCTTGTGCACTGAAGAACCAGGTCTATGCCCATGGAGGGGAACTAATGTGCATCTAGACAGGCACATCTCTGCTCTCATGGACTTTATGTGGAAAAGATACTGAACACTGGTGTCCTTCCCTGGCTGCTAGCAGTCAGGAGTTTTCCATACCACCCTTAAAAGCTATCCCCACAGTGAAGCTGGGCCAAGGTGTGGTTTGCTGTATAAAGTTACACAGAATGATGCTATCCAGTTCTCTGCCAGAAGGCAAGAATTTCAGGACTTCTTGCACCATCCCTGTTTTATGAATTACCAGAGGACTGCATTTTCTTAGCTATCATCTAAAAAATATGTGCTTGCCCCACCCTAGCAGGGAGACTTGCATTACTTCACTGGAAGGTGAAGCTCCCAGCTCTGCACCAAGTCCAGAGGAACCAGACTTTTGAATCAGCTAGACAGCCAAACCAAGCCAAGAAGCTACTCCCTCAGAGTTCACGGATATCGTTCCAGTCCAAATCCTACTTGTAGCAACAATGAAGGACTGGTTGTATTGGAGGAAGATGCGTCAGCCACTGCTCAGTGTGCTTGGTGCACGGGAAGCTGAGTGCATTCACTTTGAGACCAGTCCGCATCATGCTTCGTCCAGAAAAATTGGATCCTCCTCCCTTCAGCATACAGAGCTGTAGATGTTTTTAACAGCTGCAATGTTTTGCAGCTTTTAAAGACACCATCCATCCTTTAATTCAGCTTCTGTGTCACTCAGAGGCCTGGTTACCAAAGCTAACAGATAGAATGAGTTGCCTCTTTGTCTCATATGTATTTTCAGTGGCTGACCAAGGTGTTGGAATATGCTCACCAACTGAGCATCAGAGGCAGAGCATGGCAGAAAAGTGGCTTTGCTCTCAAGGAACTGTTGGCCCTTCTCCTCTCTTCTCTCTGTTTCATAGCTGCAGAAACTGGTTGAGAAGAGACTCAGACCTGCTCTGTTTAACAAGCTCAGTTTTAGTTCGAGTACAAATGTGATCAGATCTCCTATAAACAGATCAATCCTTGCTGGTGGAGAAGGTTTCTCCAGAGGAAGTTGCGATTTAGGGTAATCTGGCAGTTCCAGCCAAGCAAAAGCTGCTGGAGGTCTGGATATTCCTCATCCAAACTGTAAAACACCAAAAGCAATAAAATTGATCAGAGGTGCTGGAAACCAGCAGGCAAGTTCTGCACTGCTTGATGCCCTGTTCATTGCCCGTTGCCTCCAGCCAGGCACAGTGATGTCCAGAGCTTTGTGTCTGACTCCATTCCAAGTTCCCCGAAGAACAGAGTTGTGCTTCACTCAAGTGATGCTCATCATCTGCCTGGGCAGAAGTTTGAAAAAACTTTGTCACCCAGCCACTCAAAGCAAGACAAAAACCAGCACCAAGTAATTCAGGTGCTGCATCTTGAGGGTCTTGGTTTTGATCCAGTTAGATCCTCAGATCAAGCCTATGATGAGAGGCCAGACCCTGCCTCAGGGCACTCAAACACTATTAGTCTGGACTCGAAAGCCTGGAGAACACAGTCCATCACTTGCTTTTATTTGAAAACTACCATCTGAAGTCATGACTATTTAAAGATCACATCTATTTAAAACACACACACAGACATGAAAGAGAGAGAGAAATAGCAGGGGCTGTGGGGAATGGGGGCTGAGCTCAAATTCTTCCTTGTCTGAACACATGGCAACTTGGATGCCTTCCACGGATGGCTCACAGCTGCCATTCCTGGACTGCCAGAAGCAGGGAAAGCAACATCTCCCACACATGGTGACAGCCCCTCTGCCATTACAGCCCGACCCTTCGGTTTATTTGCAGGTCGTTATCATACTATTTATAGCTGGCACTTACTTCTAACCCTGCAGACCTACTCCCACATGAGAAACATTGCCACTTCCAGAGTCCCTGGCAAGCCAGGGATGTTTGAAGGGTGATATCTGCAAGGACAAATGAAGGGAAAGCCTGACACGAAAGTGAGATGGAGAGGGCAGCAAGGGCACAAGGTATCTCAGAACCATCACTGACCTACCAGAGAATATCTCCATCTGTATAATTCCTGCCTCATGGTGTTTACAGTCTGACCATGGTGACAGGAGAGGAATTCACCCTGGGATAACCCCCAGGATCTTTTCTTTTTTTGCACTAATCTTCTGTCTCCTAACTTCTTATTTCAGGCTGAACTTCTTTCTACAATTCTGCAGCTTCTGGAGACATTGGCTATTATGCACCCATGGGATGAACCTCTCTTGGCCGCAAGTGTAGGAAACAGTCACCTTCTCATTCCAGGTACAGCTGGTCTTTCTACAAGCACTGGGCTACCCTGTGGCACTTGCTGTCCCAAGCATGCTGCCTGCCTCCCAGCCAGAGCAGCTGCAACCGAGTGGAGACCTGACCATCAGCATCCAGCACTCCATGAAAACTCTGGCTGCTGTCCGAGCTTCTCCCTGCCTGCTCTAGCAGAGCAGCTGTGAAGTGCATTACTCACAGAGGTCTATAATTAGGATCCTTCTGCTGGCATCTCAACCAAAAAGGCCAGTGAAAATTAACATGCTCACTTGAGTCAGTAAATAAAAGCTCTGACTCTGTAGAGCTGTGTGATTCCATTGTAGTGATTTAACCTCATCCTAATTGTGGGAACAAAAGAAGGAACCATGGATCCAAAGGGATCATAGCCGAGCTGTTGTTTTCAGCAAGACGTTCCCATATGGCCAGGAGGATATATGTCCTGGAGTTGTTTAGGATCCTAAAAGACAGAAATAGGTCTTTATTGCTCCGTTATGGGATGATTTTTTGTGCCTTCTTGCCTGCCATGGAAAACTAATTTGCATCTCGACTAACACCAGCTGTTTGCTACTGTTGATGAGCTTCAGTCATCTGTAAGTTCTGTCAACATCACATTTTACATACAGTTGGTTTTCCAACACGAGCTGGCATCAAGAGCCTTTTCAGCCATCACAATATCAGAAAATCTCCTATGGAAAGAGAGAACACCAAAAAACTCAAATAAATGCAGTTTCCCTATACAAAAAAACTTGCTTTGAATTTTGTCTTCAGGGAGCTCTCTGCAGTTTTTGGGGAAGCTGACTGAGCTTGTTGAAGGAATTGTTGTGTTCACAGTGCTGGGATGTCTCCCTTTGTATTTCCTGAGATGGCCTCAGCCCCCAGTTTTGCAAGAACCTCTGCATGTGCTTGAAGCAGACAAGCAGTCTAAACAGAAGGTCTTTGTTGGACCAAGAAAAGAGATGACTGATGGAGAGAGGCAGCAGTGAAAAAGGTGTTGTTTGAAGGTTGATGGCCTTTTTTGGTGGGTGCTCATACATTTTTAGGAGGCTAGAAGGAGCAGGGGAAGGTCAGCAGGCATTCAGAATGCTGTTGAGAAGCAAACGCCAGCACAGAAATGAGGTGGTTAAAATGAACTCTCACCAGGATCACAGATCAAGAACCAACAGGAGTCAAACATGGACTTTATCTTTGTATTCCCTGCTCAGATCATCTGTAAGCTATTCTCTCCTTCTTTGCTGTCATTTTGCATTTATAGCTGCTGTTTTAGAGAAGCAAAGAAAAAAGGTGTGGCGGGGTTAATATTTTATTTTGCAGATAGGCTGTGTTAACTTCATACTTGCAGATAGTTCCCATTTGTGGCTCTGCTTTTTCCAGAGATAGGACATCCATCATTCCTGGAGATACATGCAAACTGACATTTTCTGTTAGACCAAAATGCAATTAGATTTGCACACACCAAGCGCAAGGTTATCAACCACGAAAACAAAAAGACATTGCATGAACAGGGAAGAACATCTGGGAGACACACCAATCCATCTAGGGACCAGCAGATACAAAACCTGAATAATAGATGGGCTAACATGATGCTGTCAGGGCCAGTGTCCTGTCTGATTAAATCTACTTCATCAAACATCATCAAGGACAAAATGTCCCCTTTGCCTATAGTTGGAAGTATGATGAGCAAGAAAAAAATATACAAGTTCTAACACATTACTGAGTTACTCCAAGTCCTCTCTGTTTTGCAGCAAGTGGTCACAAAGCACTCCTGTACTCTGGGAATCAAGCTGGTTTGTAAGTACTCCAGTTTTAGAGATGTTAATTTGTCAGATTTTGCCTCAGATTGGAGAATTTTAAGGCAAGCTCTCTTTTCCAGTTTACTGTGCTGCCTGACAGCAGACTGAGGACATGCTAAGTGTTGGGAGTGCTTATCCATCCTTGGAGCCATGTACTCGTGTTTCTGTTTTTGTGGTTACTGTTTGTGAAGACTATGTCCATGTTCAGCAAGTCTTGGACAAGATGAGCTATCAGGCAAATTGGAAGTATTGGGTGAGACAACAATTCAATTTCTCTCATCAGTTCAGCTAATGGCTTTCATTTAGAGGGTTCATGGAGCATCATTACTCTCCATTAAGCTGCCACAGGTAGACACAGACTGATGGTAAAGCAGGTTCCTCAAAGCGCTCTACTAAAAGTGTCTACTTGGAGACAAATCCCTGAGCCTGGCTGTCAGAGGAACCTGTCAGGACATGGACAAGAGCCTGGGAAAATCCCAGGAGCTGACTCAAATAACTCCTGACCCTGGTGGGCCTGCAGGAGGTCTGCAGGACGTACAGACTGAAGGTGACTGCTTGGGAGCAGACATGCTGCACTATAGGTGTGGAGAGAATCGCAGCTCAGAAGCTCTGCTTTTCTACTACAGGGAGCTGTGAGCCTGAAAATCTTCTGCTGCTGACTGTGTGTGGCTGCAGGTAGCAGGAGAGCCCTCTCTGCAGGTTGATATGACCTGCCATCTGTCCTGTGCCACAGGAGCTGTTTGAGCCCTTTAATACAGGATGTTCTTCTGGTCCATGTTGTGGGTGTTTAAACAACCTCAGAAAATTAGCAGCTCTACTGATCAGGGTCCCTGGTGCCTCTTAAAGCAATGATGTCTCATTGAAGTGGACAAAGAAATTTGGGTTCAGAAGACCTGGATCCACACTCTTTATCTACTACAGGGTGAACGTGAAGAAATCACATCTGCTTTGTGTGAGGGATGGGTGAAGAAGTGCAGCTCACCTCTGCTCCTCTGCTTTGACATCTTGGAGATGGCCTGGGGCTAGCCACACTCTGAGTCAGCCTGATCTAGAAAAAGGGTCACAGCTTCAACTTTTGTGCCTGGTCCCTTGGCTTCCCTCCTGTAGTTCCCCTGCCATAGCCCAGGGCTAGTAGAGGCTGTGTGTCAGAGGACTGAGGCACCACACGTAAGCACTTTAATAGAAAAGATCTCTTAGGAGATTTCTTGTGAGGTAAGAAAAGTTTTATCCAAGCTTTTCAAAACTGTCAGAAAAGGAAATTTAGAGAGGCTGATGTCATATTCTCACCATCAGATTGAACAAGGTTTCTTGGGTGGAATGTTGTTTCCTCTTTAATTTTCTCTGAGTTGTTTTGCCCTCTCCTACTCAGGCAGTAAAACTGCATCAAGCACTTTTAACAACCCCTCCTTTTCCAGCCTGTGATCATGTCTCCTGGGTGGGACTTGTCATTGCTGAGTGATCCTGGACCAGGAAAATGTCAAAGGGCTCCAGAAGGTCTTTGTGAGGGTGTGTTGCAGAGGGTTATATCAACACACTAAATAATGGGTGCCTTGTGTGGTCAGGCAAAGCCCGGGCCAGAGATATGCCAGGCTTAACGAGGAAGGACTCTGGCTGGCATTGCAGATGCAAGCACTAGAATGGTCCACTTCAGATGTCTTGCAACCCTTTATGGCCCTACAGATGTTTGGAAGGGTTGGACAAAAAAGGTCTTGGACATTCCTAAGAAGTGAGAGATTCTGCATGGACACAAAGAAGGGGCTATCTGAGGAGCTGAGCTGGGTTGTGGGGTCAGAGAGCAGGCGAAAGCCATGACAAGAGGGTGTCCTGTGCAGGATGTGTGCTCGGAGAGGGCTTAAAGGTTTGCTGTTAGAAAACGTGCTCCCTGTGGACACCCTTCTACCATATGACCTCCATTTCTTCTATCAGTGACCTGATCATAGAATAGAATCATAGAATCATAGAATCCTTTAGGTTGGAAGAGACCTTTAAGATCATCAAGTCTAACCATGAAGCCAACACTACTAAGTCCTCTGTTAAACTGGATCAGAATCTGTCAGGGTCGGAAGGAACCACAATGGTCACCCAGTTACAACCCCTCTGCCATGAGCAGGGACCCCTCACACTAGATCTGGCTGTCTAGAGCCTCATCCAGCCTGGTCTTAAAGACCCCCAGGGATGGGGCCTCAACCACCTCCCTGGGCAACCCACTCCAGGGTTTCAACACTCTCATGGTGAAGAACTTCTTCCTCATGGGCTGATGCATGGGGTAAAGAGAGCAGCAATGTGATACTCAAGAGAGACAGACGCAACAAGAAGATCCTTCTCTGGAGGTTCACACGCTCTCTACAAATGGCTCATTGAGACTAAAACTCACCACCATCCCCAAAGGCTGGTGTTAGTCTCTATGTCATGTACTGGGGCCAGCAGACAAGATGTTACTTCTGCCTTGGATGTAGATATCAACTTCCTCTATAAATGTCAATCCAAATTTCCAAAAATTGTTACTTTACAGAAGTAATAAGCTACCTGCTTACTGCTAGCTGTGGAGCTTGTTAGCTCCAAGCTAATATCCTCTCTCCCTGT